>NC_059109.1:115558307-115802310 GCF_020740685.1 Jaculus jaculus
TATAAGTCACTTTAACTTATGAATGGAACTTAAGTTGTTAAATGTGCTTTCCCAGGTTTGGTCATGTTGTTTACTTTTTATTCATGATGCACAAATCTCATTAACCTCTCAGTAAAAAGTATAGGACACATTAGTGAGCTTTGTTTATTTTACACAATTATTTGCTTTGACTTACTTTGGTAGTCTAGACGATGTTTCTGACTCTTCTTTAGTATTTCTATTGTTGCATTCATTTAACAGATGTGTCAATGGGTATTTTTGTGAACTTCTATCTGAAGAATTTTGATTACATTGTAATTTTTTGAGATATTGCTCTTTCGGCTAAAAGAAATTAAAGGACATATTTAAGGTAGTTGCTATGGAAATAAATGCTGGGTATTTTATTCCTAAAGTACCTTCAGTTATTCAGAGAACGTTTAAATAGGTGAAAAAGATAGAACTATACATATGTACATGGTATTGCGTACTATTCAGGGATTTTAAAAATTATTTATTTATTTGAGAGAGTGAGAGACAGGGGGGGGGGAATGGGCAAGGCCTCCAGCCACTGCAAACGAACTCCAGAAGCATGTGCCACCTTGTGCATCTGGCTTCTGTGGATCCTGGGGAATCAAACCTGGGGAATTCTTTGGTATTGCAGGCAAATGCCTTAACTGCTAAGCCATCTCTCCAGCCAGGATTTTTTCTGTGTTATTTTTTCATGGTTTTCTGAAGTTCTTCAGTTACCCTCATTTTTAAAAATTTTCTTTATTTTTGAGAGAAATAGAAGGAAAGAGAAAGAGAGAGAGAGAGACAGAGAGAAAGAGAGGGAGAGAGAGTCAGATAGAGAGGGGGCATTCCAGGGCCTCTAGCCACTGCAAATGAAGTCGAGATGCATGTGCCACATTGTACATCTGACTTATGTGGGTACTGAGGAATCAAACCTGAGTCCTTAGGCCTCACAGGCTAATGTCTTCACGGCTAAGCCATCTCTCCAGCCCCATCATACAGAGTTTTAACACAGAAATGGGCATGGCAGCATACAAACTGTGTAAAATTATAGGTTTTCAATTGGTCTAAAGAAGTAAATATATTTCTATAGGGATGTCCTATTAAAAGAGAAATTAAGCAATACAGGAGGAATAGAAATGTCTACTGGAGGAAGGCAGAAGCATGACAGGCTAACCTAAGCCAAGCATTAAAATATCAAAATTAAAAAAAATATGGACAAACAATTTTGCCTGTATCTGATAGAATTCACCAAATATAATTTGTGTGTGTGTGCGTATGTGTGAGCAAGTTTACAGGTGCATGCATTCTGAGTGTCAATCCCACATCCTCAGCATGTCAGGCAAACTCTCTACTGAGGTGTTTTGAAAGAACTTTTTAGCTGAATTTGTGGCCAGAATGATCTGAAAGCATGTGCTGAAGAGGTGGGCTAGTTCTACCCTTGCTAGATCTCCCCGGGAAGTAACCTGCCCTCTCTACCTTCCACAACATCCTCACACTGAACAAGGATTTACCTGTTGCAATTCTGTGAGCTATAATTTCCTTCATCCAGATATGGAGACTTTCATATACAGTAAGTGGGAATGAAGCTAATTTTTCTAGTGACAGGATTACAGGGTCTTTTGACCAGAGGGCAGTGTACTGGTTTCAGAACACGTCATTCTTTTATTGAAAAAAATATATTTTTTGGTTTTTCAAGGTAGGGTCTCACTCTGGCCCAGGCTGACCTGGAATTCACTATGTAGTCTCAGGGTGGCATCGAACTCATGGTGATCCTCCTATCTCTGCCTCCCGAGTGCTGGGATTAAAGGCATGCATCACCACACACCCGACTTTATTGAAAATATTTTGAAAAAATATTTATTTCTTTATATGAGAGAGAGATTGATTTATATATAGAAGATAGACAGAGAATGTGCATGACAAGGCTTCCAGTCACTGCAAATGTACTCTAGATGCATATGTCACCATGTTAATGTGGCTCACTTGAGTAATGGAGAATCAAACCTAGATCCTTAGGCTTCACAGGCAAGCACCTTACCCAATTGCTGCAGTCAGGTTTTCATTGCTGCCAGAAATCACCTGACCATTAGCAGCTTTTTGGGGAAAAAAAAGGGTTAATTTTGACTTACAGACTCGAGGGGAAGCTCCACAATGGCAGGTAAAATGATGACATGAGCAGAGGATGGACATTATCCCCTGGCCAACATTAGGTAGACAATGGCAACAGGAGAGCGTGCCAAACACTGCAATGGGGAGCTGGCTTTAACAGCCATAAGCCTATCCCAAAAATACACTGCCTCTAGGAGGGTTTTTATGTTTTCTGATTTTGTTGCTGTTGTTGTTTTTTTGTTTTTTGAGGTAGGGTCTCACTCTAACTCAGGCTGACCTGGAATTCAGTATGTAATCTCAGGGTGGTCTAGAACTCATGGCAATCCTACTACCTCTTCCTCCTGAGTGCTGGGATTAAAGGCGTGCACCACCATGCCAGGCTCTTGTTCACCAAATTAAAAGCAAGCATTACATGTGAAATGTTACACCAAGAAATTCATTGTTCAGACTCACTTTGGCTAGGTTGAAATTAGGACTCTCCACAGAAGACCTTGGGTTTACGTTTGCTGTCCTTAAGTCTTCTGGTTCTGAATGTCTTTGGTCAGTCCCCAAACTAAATTGCACAGGACGCCTGTCAAGAGAACAAAAGGTGAGCATAGATTCTCCCATTCCGTGAAGAATACTTCAGTTACAAACATATTTAACTGGAAAAAATGTAAGGATATCTGAGATGAAGCATGCATTCATTTACTTGACCATTAAAGGTTTTCAGGAGTCATAAATTAGTTTAAATAGCATGTTGACCTTATTAAAGATATGCATGAAGAAAAACACATACTTTCAAAAACTCTACCAATACTTGCATTTAGTAAGCCAGTATAGGGTGTTTTTGAAAATACAAATTCCCAAATCTGTTTGGATTAATTTTCTTTCAGTGATGTACATTCCATATAATACATGGGTGAGGTTAATAACTGAGGGATAATTCAGCCAAACAACCACGGGGAAAAAGGATTTGTTTCAGATGGTGACTAAAATAAACCCAGTCAGCTTCTAAGATCATTACCTGAGCCCATCCTTCTCAAATTTTCACTGAGGAAACCACCCCTTCTGTCCTCCAGGCATCCTTCACAGTGAACAAGGAATCATTTCAGCCACTTTTAAATTAATGTTCCTTCACAATAATGTTACAGTTTTGATTTGAAAGCAGGCATTTACATTGAACAGAGAAAATTTGCGGAACAATTTGTCCATCTAGTGGCAGCATCAAGGATGTCACAGAAAGTTAACTTAGCAAGTGCCAGAATATGCCCACAAGTGTAACATTAGTAACACTTAACTCTTTGGATTAACTTATTATGCTCAAAAATAATCAAAATTTAAATTTCATAATTATAGGAAATACCATGCATTATTTTATGTGTATGACACTTTCTCAGTTAAAAAGCCTCACAACTATTCAGCCTAAACTCTAATAGATAAGTCAGGTGAAACATGCATATGAATATTAAAGGGTATGTGGTGTGTAAACACCAGATGGAAAGTGATATAAGTCACTTTAACTTATGAATGGAACTTAAGTTGTTAAATGTGCTTTCCCAGGTTTGGTCATGTTGTTTACTTTTTATTCATGATGCACAAATCTCATTAACCTCTCAGTAAAAAGTATAGGACACATTAGTGAGCTTTGTTTATTTTACACAATTATTTGCTTTGACTTACTTTGGTAGTCTAGACGATGTTTCTGACTCTTCTTTAGTATTTCTATTATTGCATTCATTTAACAGATGTGTCAATGGGTATTTTTGTGAACTTCTATCTGAAGAATTTTGATTACATTGTAATTTTTTGAGATATTGCTCTTTCGGCTAAAAGAAATTAAAGGACATATTTAAGGTAGTTGCTATGGAAATAAATGCTGGGTATTTTATTCCTAAAGTACCTTCAGTTATTCAGAGAACGTTTAAATAGGTGAAAAAGATAGAACTATACATATGTACATGGTATTGCGTACTATTCAGGGATTTTAAAAATTATTTATTTATTTGAGAGAGTGAGAGACGGGGGGGGGGGGAATGGGCAAGGCCTCCAGCCACTGCAAACGAACTCCAGAAGCATGTGCCACCTTGTGCATCTGGCTTCTGTGGATCCTGGGGAATCAAACCTGGGGAATTCTTTGGTATTGCAGGCAAATGCCTTAACTGCTAAGCCATCTCTCCAGCCAGGATTTTTTCTGTGTTATTTTTTCATGGTTTTCTGAAGTTCTTCAGTTACCCTCATTTTTAAAAATTTTCTTTATTTTTGAGAGAAATAGAAGGAAAGAGAAAGAGAGAGAGAGAGACAGAGAGAAAGAGAGGGAGAGAGAGTCAGATAGAGAGGGGGCATTCCAGGGCCTCTAGCCACTGCAAATGAAGTCGAGATGCATGTGCCACATTGTACATCTGACTTATGTGGGTACTGAGGAATCAAACCTGAGTCCTTAGGCCTCACAGGCTAATGTCTTCACGGCTAAGCCATCTCTCCAGCCCCATCATACAGAGTTTTAACACAGAAATGGGCATGGCAGCATACAAACTGTGTAAAATTATAGGTTTTCAATTGGTCTAAAGAAGTAAATATATTTCTATAGGGATGTCCTATTAAAAGAGAAATTAAGCAATACAGGAGGAATAGAAATGTCTACTGGAGGAAGGCAGAAGCATGACAGGCTAACCTAAGCCAAGCATTAAAATATCAAAATTAAAAAAAATATGGACAAACAATTTTGCCTGTATCTGATAGAATTCACCAAATATAATTTGTGTGTGTGTGCGTATGTGTGAGCAAGTTTACAGGTGCATGCATTCTGAGTGTCAATCCCACATCCTCAGCATGTCAGGCAAACTCTCTACTGAGGTGTTTTGAAAGAACTTTTTAGCTGAATTTGTGGCCAGAATGATCTGAAAGCATGTGCTGAAGAGGTGGGCTAGTTCTACCCTTGCTAGATCTCCCCGGGAAGTAACCTGCCCTCTCTACCTTCCACAACATCCTCACACTGAACAAGGATTTACCTGTTGCAATTCTGTGAGCTATAATTTCCTTCATCCAGATATGGAGACTTTCATATACAGTAAGTGGGAATGAAGCTAATTTTTCTAGTGACAGGATTACAGGGTCTTTTGACCAGAGGGCAGTGTACTGGTTTCAGAACACGTCATTCTTTTATTGAAAAAAATATATTTTTTGGTTTTTCAAGGTAGGGTCTCACTCTGGCCCAGGCTGACCTGGAATTCACTATGTAGTCTCAGGGTGGCATCGAACTCATGGTGATCCTCCTATCTCTGCCTCCCGAGTGCTGGGATTAAAGGCATGCATCACCACACACCCGACTTTATTGAAAATATTTTGAAAAAATATTTATTTCTTTATATGAGAGAGAGATTGATTTATATATAGAAGATAGACAGAGAATGTGCATGACAAGGCTTCCAGTCACTGCAAATGTACTCTAGATGCATATGTCACCATGTTAATGTGGCTCACTTGAGTAATGGAGAATCAAACCTAGATCCTTAGGCTTCACAGGCAAGCACCTTACCCAATTGCTGCAGTCAGGTTTTCATTGCTGCCAGAAATCACCTGACCATTAGCAGCTTTTGGGGGAAAAAAAGGGTTAATTTTGACTTACAGACTCGAGGGGAAGCTCCACAATGGCAGGTAAAATGATGACATGAGCAGAGGATGGACATTATCCCCTGGCCAACATTAGGTAGACAATGGCAACAGGAGAGCGTGCCAAACACTGCAATGGGGAGCTGGCTTTAACAGCCATAAGCCTATCCCAAAAATACACTGCCTCTAGGAGGGTTTTTATGTTTTCTGATTTTGTTGCTGTTGTTGTTTTTTTGTTTTTTGAGGTAGGGTCTCACTCTAACTCAGGCTGACCTGGAATTCAGTATGTAATCTCAGGGTGGTCTAGAACTCATGGCAATCCTACTACCTCTTCCTCCTGAGTGCTGGGATTAAAGGCGTGCACCACCATGCCAGGCTCTTGTTCACCAAATTAAAAGCAAGCATTACATGTGAAATGTTACACCAAGAAATTCATTGTTCAGACTCACTTTGGCTAGGTTGAAATTAGGACTCTCCACAGAAGACCTTGGGTTTACGTTTGCTGTCCTTAAGTCTTCTGGTTCTGAATGTCTTTGGTCAGTCCCCAAACTAAATTGCACAGGACGCCTGTCAAGAGAACAAAAGGTGAGCATAGATTCTCCCATTCCGTGAAGAATACTTCAGTTACAAACATATTTAACTGGAAAAAATGTAAGGATATCTGAGATGAAGCATGCATTCATTTACTTGACCATTAAAGGTTTTCAGGAGTCATAAATTAGTTTAAATAGCATGTTGACCTTATTAAAGATATGCATGAAGAAAAACACATACTTTCAAAAACTCTACCAATACTTGCATTTAGTAAGCCAGTATAGGGTGTTTTTGAAAATACAAATTCCCAAATCTGTTTGGATTAATTTTCTTTCAGTGATGTACATTCCATATAATACATGGGTGAGGTTAATAACTGAGGGATAATTCAGCCAAACAACCACGGGGAAAAAGGATTTGTTTCAGATGGTGACTAAAATAAACCCAGTCAGCTTCTAAGATCATTACCTGAGCCCATCCTTCTCAAATTTTCACTGAGGAAACCACCCCTTCTGTCCTCCAGGCATCCTTCACAGTGAACAAGGAATCATTTCAGCCACTTTTAAATTAATGTTCCTTCACAATAATGTTACAGTTTTGATTTGAAAGCAGGCATTTACATTGAACAGAGAAAATTTGCGGAACAATTTGTCCATCTAGTGGCAGCATCAAGGATGTCACAGAAAGTTAACTTAGCAAGTGCCAGAATATGCCCACAAGTGTAACATTAGTAACACTTAACTCTTTGGATTAACTTATTATGCTCAAAAATAATCAAAATTTAAATTTCATAATTATAGGAAATACCATGCATTATTTTATGTGTATGACACTTTCTCAGTTAAAAAGCCTCACAACTATTCAGCCTAAACTCTAATAGATAAGTCAGGTGAAACATGCATATGAATATTAAAGGGTATGTGGTGTGTAAACACCAGATGGAAAGTGATATAAGTCACTTTAACTTATGAATGGAACTTAAGTTGTTAAATGTGCTTTCCCAGGTTTGGTCATGTTGTTTACTTTTTATTCATGATGCACAAATCTCATTAACCTCTCAGTAAAAAGTATAGGACACGTTAGTGAGCTTTGTTTATTTTACACAATTATTTGCTTTGACTTACTTTGGTAGTCTAGACGATGTTTCTGACTCTTCTTTAGTATTTCTATTATTGCATTCATTTAACAGATGTGTCAATGGGTATTTTTGTGAACTTCTATCTGAAGAATTTTGATTACATTGTAATTTTTTGAGATACTGCTCTTTCAGCTAAAAGAAATTAAAGGACATATTTAAGGTAGTTGCTATGGAAATAAATGCTGGGTATTTTATTCCTAAAGTACCTTCAGTTATTCAGAGAACGTTTAAATAGGTGAAAAAGATAGAACTATACATATGTACATGGTATTGCGTACTATTCAGGGATTTTAAAAATTATTTATTTATTTGAGAGAGTGAGAGACAGGGGGGGGGGGGAATGGGCAAGGCCTCCAGCCACTGCAAACGAACTCCAGAAGCATGTGCCACCTTGTGCATCTGGCTTCTGTGGATCCTGGGGAATCAAACCTGGGGAATTCTTTGGTATTGCAGGCAAATGCCTTAACTGCTAAGCCATCTCTCCAGCCAGGATTTTTTCTGTGTTATTTTTTCATGGTTTTCTGAAGTTCTTCAGTTACCCTCATTTTTAAAAATTTTCTTTATTTTTGAGAGAAATAGAAGGAAAGAGAAAGAGAGAGAGAGAGACAGAGAGAAAGAGAGGGAGAGAGAGTCAGATAGAGAGGGGGCATTCCAGGGCCTCTAGCCACTGCAAATGAAGTCGAGATGCATGTGCCACATTGTACATCTGACTTATGTGGGTACTGAGGAATCAAACCTGAGTCCTTAGGCCTCACAGGCTAATGTCTTCACTGCTAAGCCATCTCTCCAGCCCCATCATATAGAGTTTTAACACAGAAATGGGCATGGCAGCATACAAACTGTGTACAATTATAGGTTTTCAATTGGTCTAAAGAAGTAAATATATTTCTATAGGGAAAAAAAAGAGAAATTAAGCAATACAGGAGGAATAGAAATGTCTACTGGAGGAAGGCAGAAGCATGACAGGCTAACCTAAGCCAAGCATTAAAATATCAAAATTAAAAAAATATGGACAAACAATTTTGCCTGTATCTGATAGAATTCACCAAATATAATTTGTGTGTGTGTGCGTATGTGTGAGCAAGTTTACAGGTGCATGCATTCTGAGTGTCAATCCCACATCCTCAGCATGTCAGGCAAACTCTCTACTGAGGTGTTTTGAAAGAACTTTTTAGCTGAATTTGTGGCCAGAATGATCTGAAAGCATGTGCTGAAGAGGTGGGCTAGTTCTACCCTTGCTAGATCTCCCCGGGAAGTAACCTGCCCTCTCTACCTTCCACAACATCCTCACACTGAACAAGGATTTACCTGTTGCAATTCTGTGAGCTATAATTTCCTTCATCCAGATACGGAGACTTTCATATACAGTAAGTGGGAATGAAGCTAATTTTTCTAGTGACAGGATTACAGGGTCTTTTGACCAGAGGACAGTGTACTGGTTTCAGAACATGTCATTCTTTTATTGAAAAAAATAAATTTTTTGGTTTTTAAAGGTAGGGTCTCACTCTGGCCCAGGCTGACCTGGAATTCACTATGTAGTCTCAGGGTGGCATCGAACTCATGGTGATCCTCCTATCTCTGCCTCCCGAGTGCTGGGATTAAAGGCATGCATCACCACACACCCGACTTTATTGAAAATATTTTTGAAAAAATATTTATTTCTTTATATGAGAGAGAGATTGATTTATATATAGAAAGATAGACAGAGAATGTGCATGACAAGGCTTCCAGTCACTGCAAATGTACTCTAGATGCATATGTCACCATGTTAATGTGGCTCACTTGAGTAATGGAGAATCAAACCTAGATCCTTAGGCTTCACAGGCAAGCACCTTACCCAATTGCTGCAGTCAGGTTTTCATTGCTGCCAGAAATCACCTGACCATTAGCAGCTTTTGGGGGAAAAAAAGGGTTAATTTTGACTTACAGACTCGAGGGGAAGCTCCACAATGGCAGGTAAAATGATGACATGAGCAGAGGATGGACATTATCCCCTGGCCAACATTAGGTAGACAATGGCAACAGGAGAGTGTGCCAAACACTGCAATGGGGAGCTGGCTTTAACAGCCATAAGCCCACCCCAACAATATACTGCCTCCAGGAAGCTTTTTATGTTTTTTGATCTTGTTGCTGTTGTTGTTTTTTTGTTTTTTGAGGTAGGGTCTCACTCTAGCTCAGGCTGACTTGTAATTCACTTTGCAGTTTCTTGGTGGCCTTGAACTCATGGCAATCCTCCTACCTCTGCCTCCTGAGTGCTGGGATTAAAGGAATGTGCCACTATACCAGGCCTCTAGCAGGCGTTTAATTACAATTGCCATCAGCTGGGACTCTGGCATTCAGAACACCTGAGTGTATGGGGGACACCTGAATCAAACCAACACACCACTAAGCCATCTCTCCAGCCCAGTACATGTCATTCTTCAGTATTCACCCATAAAACCCTGGAATATAGGTCAATCCTTGCCGTGCTACTGTTGAATAGAGTGTGATAAGAATGATGCATGTGACTTCCACCTCTAGATTATGGAAGCTTTTGGTCCCAAAGTGCTTGTCTTGTGAATCTGTTCCCATGTTTTGAGGAAGGGAGGCCACAAAGAAAGCCTAGGTGCTCCAGATGAGAGGTTCAGCTGGTTCTTGAACTGAATTTCCAGCCCACATTTAATAGTGAGCTCCCCAGCCACCAGACCTGGCAGAGAAACACCCTGCAGACTTCAGGCACATAGCCTTCCACTTTATCAACCTAAGCACTGAGGGATAATAAAAGTATGACATATGCAGGAAAATAGTTGGACCTGGAAAATATCAGCCTAAGTGAGGTGCCACGTTTCCCAAAGACCATGACCATGTGTTCTTTCTCCTCTTCACTTCCTAGCATGGAGTAGTGTGACTTGTTTCTAAGGTGAAGTTGGTATCAGTGGTGCTTCTCAGGAAGCCAGGGTGAGGTTCAGAGAAAGGAAATGAGGGAGGGCTGAGAGAAAGCTAATGTTTGAATATCCATCATTCACGTGGAAATGTCTCAACACACTTGAGATGCTGCAGGATCAGTCTTACAGTCTGTGAACTCCAAGCAGTTAAAAACACTTGAAGCCGGGCGTGGTGGCACACGCCTTTAATCCCAGCACTTGGGAGGCAGAGGTAGGAGGATTTCCATGAGTTCAAGGCCACCCTGAGATGACAGAGTTAATTCCAGGTCATCCTGGACCAGAGTGAGACCCTACCTCAAAAAACCAGAAAAACAAAACAAAACAAAAACACTTGAAATCTAAGGCCAAGCATAAGATAGGTTCCTGTGGTCAAAGGGATCATATTCACATTCTATGATCTCATGTAGATGCAGCCTTTCAGGATAGCTACACCACATGGGGTGAGTTACCTGTATTTCCTCAGACGTGGAAACGAAGGATCTGTTAAATTGTGTCAGCACGACAGACTTCATGAAATTATGAATGCATCGTTTTCTTCATTAACATGCATTACCATAAGCTTCTGAACATGTTAGCTATATAATTCATTAGTTCAGCAAATTATTATTATTATTATTATTATTTATTTTTTTTTTTTAAAGATAGGGTCTCACTGTAGCTGAGGCTGACCTGGAATTCACTATGTAATCTCAGGGTGGTCTAGAACTCATAGCAATCCTACTACCTCTGCCTCCTGAGTGCTGGGATTAAAGGCGTCCACCACCATGCCAGGCTCTAGTTCACCAAATTAAAAGCAAGCATTACATGTGAAATGTTACACCAAGAAATTCAATGTTCAGACTCACTCTGGCTAGGTTGAAGTTAGGACTCTCCACAGAAGACCTTGGATTTACATTTGCTGTTCTTAAATCTTCTGGTTCTGAACGTCTTTGGTCAGTCTCCATAGTAAATTGCACAGGACACCTGTCAAGAGAACAAAAGGTGAGCACAGATTCTCCCATTCCATGAAGAATTCTTCAGTTATAAGCATATTTAACTAGGAAAAAATGTAAGGATATCTGAGATGATGCATGCATTAACTTACTTGACTATTATAGGTTTTCAGTAGTCATAAGTTAATTTAAACAGCATGTTGAACTTATTAAAGATATGCATGAAGGAAAACACATACTTTCAAAAAACTCTATCAATACTTGCATTTAGTAAGCCAGTATTGGGTATGTTTTTGAAAATGCAAATTCCCAAATCTGTTTGGATTAATTTTCTTTCACTGATATGCATTCCATATAATACATGGGTGAGGTTAATAACTGAGGGATAATTCAGCCAAACAACCATGGGGAAGAAGGATTTGTTTCAGGTGGTGATTAAAATAAACCCAGTCAGCTTCTAAGATCATTAGCTGGGCCCTTCCTTCTCAATTTTTTTTTTTTTTTGAGAGATAGAGAGAAATAGGTAGGGAGGGAGGGAGGAGAGGAGGGAGGGAGAGAGAGAGAGAGAGAGAGAGAGAGAGAGAGAGAGAGAGAGAGAGAATGGGTGCACCATTGCCTCCAGCCACTGCAGATGAACTCCAGACCCATGTGCCACCTTGTGCAGCTGCCTAGCATGGGTTCTGGGGAACTAAACCTGGGTCCTTTGGCTTTGTAGGCAAACACCTTAACCACTAAGCCATTTCTCCAGCCCCTTCTCAAGTTTTAAGTGGTGGAAACCAACCTTTCTGTCTTCTATGCATCCCTCACACTGAACAAGGAATCATTCAGCCACTTTTAACTTAATCGTCATCCACAATAATGTCATTGTGTTGATTTTTCTAGCATGCACTCACGCTGAACTGAGAAAATTTGAAGAATATGTCCCTACCTATCATCTAATGGTAACCTCAAAGGTGTGAAAGAAAGGTAACTTATAATGTGATAGAATGTGTCCACCAGTGTACCCTCAGTACTTGTTGAACTTAAAGCTAATTTCTTGTTCTATAAAATTTTCTTCTTTCTAATCTTTTTTCTCCACTCACAAATCCACAATAACCAATATGCTGGCACATGTGATACTGCCAATGATTCTCTACAATGATGAGCAATTAAGTGTTGACTGTTTTCTAGTGAACTCTCATCATTTTTGTAGAGTCTATGCTCAAGATAGTAACTGTTGGTAAAAACATTACTTCATTCAATCAGAAAGGCTGGGGAGAGAGTCTGGTGTCTTGAAATACCAGTTATAAGACAAGGACATGATACCTCAACCCTACTTTAAGAAAATCCCTCTTGAAGATAGCAAGCACCTCTACTAAAGAAAAGGTGACTAAAATTTGAGAATAAAATATCAGTAGGGCTGGGGATATAGCTGCATTGGAAGAGACCTTGTCTGGAATGCATAAGCAATGATGTAACCTTTCAAATACTGCAAAAACCCAAGCAAAAGAAAGAATATTTTCACATGCAAATGAGAAGCTTCAGGTCACTTATAAAGGCAAGTACATCAGAATTAACAGCTGACTTCACAATGGAAATATAAAGGCCAGAAATGCTTGGTATGCTATGTTTCAAGTTGTGAAGGACCACAGTTTCCAACCCAGAGTACTATACCCATGAAACAATAAGTCATAATTACAGGAGGAAGAAAAAAATAACTATTTCTATGACAAAATAGGCTAAAGGAATTTTTGATCATCAAGCTAGCTGTACAGAGAATACTAGAAGTGATAATTCATAGGAAAGAGAATGATATACACATCTATGCAGAGGCTACAGAAAAAATGATGCTAGAATGATTGTTAAACAATTAAGGAATGATCAAATGCCAAACACTGTGAAATTACACGAATCAATACACATCTTTCAATAATAATCCTGAATATTACCATTCTCAAAAGTCTCGAAACAAAAGACACAGATAGCAGATTGGATGACCAAACCAAATCCATCTCTTCCTTGTCTTCAAGAAATATACTTCATCACCAATGAAAGATACTATGTTAGAGTAAAGGCACAGAAAAATATATTCCAAGCAAATGAAACCAGAAAGCAAGCAGACATCACTGTTCTAATGTTGGACAAAATTGACCTCAAGCAAAAATAACTCAGAAGAGATGAATAAGGCCTCTTCATTCTGATAAAGAGAACAATCCTCCAAAGAGGACCTTGTAGTCCTAAACAAGTGTATACCCGATATAGATGCACCTAACTGTATAAAAGAAACATTATTACATTTAAACTCAGAAATCAACTCCAACACCATAATATTGGCCAATCTCAATAACCCACTCTAATGAATAAGGAGATTATCTTGAGAAAGAGAGAGAGAGAGAGAGAGAGCACGCAAGCGAGTGCAAGCGAGTGCAACACGGGAGTTAAATGATATCATAGGTCAAGTGGAACTTGTAGATATTTATAAAACATTCTCCCCAAACATTATAGCATGTACATTTTCTCAGTATCACCCTGAAGTATCTCTAAAAAAAATCACATTCAGTATGCAAAGAAAATCTCAACAAAAACAAAAATTGGGGCTGGAGAGATGGCTTAGCGGTTAAGCGCTTGTCTGTAAAGCCTAAGGACCCTGGTTCGAGGCTCGGTTCCCCAGGTCCCATGTTAGCCAGATGCACAAGGGGGTGCACGTGTCTGGAGTTCATTTGCAGAGGCTGGAAGCCCTGGCACGCCCATTCTCTCTCTCTTCCTCTATCTGTCTTTCTCTCTGTGTCTGTCGCTCTCAAATAAATAAATAAAAAATTAAAAAAAAATTGAAAAACTGGATTACCAAAATGGCTTACTGGTTAAGACAGGTAATAAAAAGGATGCATATAGGAATGTATGAAGTTAAGCTACCCTAATTTGCAGATGATATGATTCTATACATAAGAGACTCTATAAAACACTTCTCTAAACTCTTTCATCAAAGTGGCAGGTTATAAAATGAACATAGTTTATGAGACACAAGTAAGGCAGTCTTAAGGGGAAAATTCATAGCACCAAATGCATTCATACCAAGGACAGAGAGATCCCAAATCAATGACCTCATTGTCCACCTAAAGGCACTGGAAAAACAAGAATATTCCAACCTTAAGAGTTCTAGATCGAAGGAAATCAGAGTAGCAACTAAGAAAACAAAGTTATTGTTATTATTATTGTTATTTTGGTTTCCTAAGGAATGGTTTCACTGTAGCCCAGGCTGACCTGGAATTCACTATGTAGTCTCAGGGTGGCCTTGAACTCACGGCAGCCCGCCTACCTGTGCCTCCCAAGTGCTGGGATTAAAGGCATGCACCACCATGCCTGGTTAAGAAAACAATTTAAAAAATTGATGAAACAAAGAGCTGTTTTTTTGAAAAAGTAAACAAGATTTACAAACCGCTGTCCAAACTTATTAAATGAAAAAAAGAAAAGTCTTAATTTAACAAAATCAGAAACTAGAAAGGAGGTCACAACAGACATCCATTAAATTGGAAGAATCATCAAGACATACTTCCAAAACTTCTACTCCACAAAACTGGATAATCTGGAAGAAATGGGGAGATTCCTAGCCATACACCACCTACCCAAACAAAACTCACAAACTAATCTCCTAAACAAATGTATCACATCCATGGAGAGTGAAAAGGTTATAAAAAACTTCTCCCAAAAGCAAAGTCCAGTACCGAATGGCTTCTCAGTTGAGTTGTATCAAATCTTCATTGAAGAAACCAATTTTTCTCAAATTGTTTCACATAATCAGAGAGCAGGGAATCCTTTCCAATTCCTTTTATGAAGCTACCACCCTAACACCAAAACCAGGCAGAGGTGTCACAAAAAAAGCAAACTATAGGCCTATATCCCAGATAAATTTAGATGCAAAGATCCTGAATAAATTCTCTGCAAACCAAATTCAACAACACATCAAAAGCATTATCCACCTTAATCGAATAGGCTTCATCCCAGGAATGCAGGGATGGTTTAACATCAGGAAATCAGTCAACGTAATATGCCACATAAAAAAAACATAAGAACCACATGATGGTCTCAATTGATGCAGAGAAACCTTTGAAAAAAAAACACACCACTACATGATGATCAAAATGCTGGAAAGTATAGGTATGGAGGGTTTATATGGCAACACAACAAATGCTATTTGTAAAGCACCTAAAGCCCAAATAATACTTTATGGGGAATAACTCAAAGAATCCCCCCTAAGATTGGGAGCAAGATGCCCACTCTCACCACTGCTCTTCAACATAGTACTAGAAGTACTAGCTCAAGCAATAGGACAGGAGAAAGAAATAAAATGGATACAAATTGGAAAGGAAGAAGTCACGTTAGCCCTATTTGCAGATGATATGATCCTATACATAAGTGACCTAAAAGTCTTTGACTAAAAGATGGGTTACATCCATCAAATTCTCCCTAAATTAATAATGCTTATCCCATTTAAACTATGCTGACTTCACTTTCTTTTGGAGAATCTGTTCTTCTTTTTCAGAAGGTAGTGAGACCCGAGGATTTAAACTACCCCTCACACTTCAGCCAAGCCACAGCTGAAGCCACAGAGGAATTGGGGAGACAAGCAAGAGTTCTGCTTCCATGCTGAACCCGATATCAGTGCCAGGGTGAAGGAGACAGACCCTGAGGATACTCAACATTTACCAAAGAAGAGATCCACAGGCTCCTAAGAGCTCACTACTAAAGTAGACTTACAACTCACCCTCAGGGAATTTTGCAGAAGAGGGGGCAAATAGATTGTAAGGCCCACAGGTTGAGACATCATGTCTAGAGGCATCCCCTCCCCCCCCCGGCAAAAAATAACTTACTGCTGCTTCCACAACACATAACCCCAAAACCCCATAGGGAATACATGCAACCCCACTGAGGATGGTCCCCAGTGGGCAGGGATGAGGGAAAAGAGGGTAGCAACACATGATGTATCCATGCAAAATATGTTGTCAATAATAATAATAAAAATTTTTAAAGGGGAAAAAAAAGGCCAGGTGTATTGGCATGGGCCTATAATCCCAGTACTGGGAAGACAGAGACAGGAGGATATCTAGGTGTTAGTGGCTACCTAGACTAGCCCAAACAGTAATTTCTATGTTTAGCAAAAGACCTTGTCTCAAAAACAGGTTGAGCACGAAGAACATCTACACACATACCCACATTTGTATACCTACACATATACGCATGTTAAATTATGCATTTGTGAAACATTATGAGCATCTAATTTTCTTTTCTTTTTTTTTTTTTTGTTCATTTTATTATTTATTTATTTGAGAGCGACAGACACAGAGAGAAAGACAGATAGAGGGAGAGAGAATGGGCGCGCCAGGGCTTCCAGCCTCTGCAAACGAACTCCAGACGCGTGCGCCCCCTTGTGCATCTGGCTAACGTGGGACCTGGGGAACCGAGCCTCGAACCGGGGTCCTTCGGCTTCACAGGCAAGTGCTTAACCGCTAAGCCATCTCTCCAGCCCAGCATCTAATTTTCTATGTGTAGTTTTTTGGTTTTACTTACATGCTCTGTTTTTGAGCTTTTCTTACTCTCACTTCTTGGTCTAATGTCTTATACTTTTCTGTTTTGATTGTAGCTAGACAATTTTGTGTCTCCATCTCAAAGAGCTTAGATTTGAGCTTTTCAGTTGTATGCTCCAGCCGAGAGACCTTATGCTAACGAAAAGACATCAGAAAAAAGGAGGTCAATAGTCCTTAGATACATTTAATACCAAACATTTCTTTGCCAGCTTGAATTAAAACAGACAAGAATAAGAAATCTCAAAGAAGAGCCGAGCGTGGTGGCGCACGCCTTTAATCCCAGCACCCGGGAGGCAGAGGTAGGAGGATCGCCGTGAGTTCGAGGCCACCCTGAGACTCCATAGTGAATTCCAGGTCAGCCTGGTCTAGAGTGAGACCCTACCTCAAAAAACCAAAAAAAAAAAAAAAAAAAAAAAAACCAAACAAAAACAAACAAACAAACAAAAAACCAGAAAAAAAAGAAAAAAAAGAAATCTCAAAGAAGATATTGAACATGAAATGTTCTATAGGGAGGAAACAGTTTGATAAAAGTATTCAGCTGCAAACACAAGCTGTTTCTTAAAAAAAAAAAAAAAAAGAAAGAAAAGCACATATCACATAGCCAAGATCCACAGTGAATTATCCCTGAATATATGTTTACTTAACACTTTACCGAGAACCAGCGATACACCTCAGTGCTTCCTTGTGGGCCTCATTTCCTCTCTGTCTGGGAGCCTCTTTGCTATGTTAGCTTTTATGTGAGTGTACGGGATCTGGACTCAGGTTCTCATGCTTGCATGGCAAACACTTTACTAACAGCCACTTCCCCTGACCCTTAAATATTTTATACCTTCATTTCAGTCTTTAAAGCATAGAAAATTTTATATGATCCAGGCATGAGTGATTTTTGTTTCCAAACTTGATTATAATTACCTCGTGTGTTGTGTTAATTATTTCAATCTTATGGTAAAAGTGTTTCGTGTCATGAGGTATGCCTTCATTTTTTGAATTACTTGATCTCTTTGTTGCTTCTTCTAAGAGATCTGTGTACCTGCAAGGAGGAAGATAGTATGTTACTTCAAATTAAATAATTTTAAGCATATATATGTAGTATCATACAAATAAAAAGTCTCTAAATTGTCATCGTCCTTCATTTTATTTTATTTTATTTTAATATTTTTATGAGAGCAAGAGGAAGAGAGAGAGGGAATTGGTACGCCAGGGCCTTCAGCCACTGCAATCAACCTGCAGAAGTGTGCGTCACCTTATGTGCATGTGCGACCTTGCGTGCTTGCATCACCTTGTGCATCTTGCTTACATGGGATCTGGAGAGTTGAACATGTGTCTTTAGGCTTCACAGGCAAGCGACTTAACTGCTAAGCCATCTCTCCATCCTCCTCTTTCATTTTATTCTAACTTTGTTTCAAAGCATTATAATAAAGTTACAATCCTAAGTAATTAATATGAATAAAATTATATTTATCAAAGATAAAACAGGAATATTACAATTGTGTGCATACAGTTATATAATTATTAATATTCACTTTAGTGTGTTAGTGTGAAACATTTAACTATTAAATATTAACTATAAGTTAAAGATCAGTAACCAAGGTAATGAAAAGCGTGAAGATTTTCAAAAGATACTAAAGTACGTTTTGTGAAGTGTCATCCATGGTGTACAAGAGGGTACATACATAGACAATACCAAATAGTGCTGGTGGTAACTTGACGATAAATCATAGGCTTGGTCAATCAGTTACTATCCTCATTGCTGTGACCAAGTGCCTGGCAAGAAACAGTTTAAGGTTGGAAAGCATTTATTCCAGGCTACAGTTTCAAGGTATACTTTCCGTCACAGCAGGGGAGGCAGAGCAGCACAGAGTAGGAGGCTGGCTGGTCAGGGAGCAAAGCACAATCAGGAAATAAGGCCAGGACACAACTCCTCCAGGCCCACAGCCAGCAACACACTTCCTCCAGCAAGGCTCCACATCCTAAGGGTCCCACAGTCTTCCAAAAACTGCCACCAGCTGGGGACCAATTACTCAAACTGCCTGTGGGACAGATTTCACATTCAATCTGCAATGCTTGGCACTTCTAAGACCCTGGTGTCAATATCAGTCCAAAGTAACAAGACAGAATCAAGGAAGCCTTTTAGAATAGAAAATGAGCCAAGAGACACCATTGAAGTCTGTGTGGAGCAGTGAAAGAGGATATGCAGAGCCGGTAAGAAAGGAAACAGGAACTGAGAGCTGGCTCAGCTGTTAAAGTGTTTGCTTGCAAAGTCTGTCAGCCTGAGCTTGATTCCCCAGTACTGACACAAAGCCAGATGCACAAAGTGGTGCTTGCATCTGAAGTTCATTTGCAGCAGCAAGAGTTCCTGGTGCACCCATTTGCTCTCTATCCTTTTGCAAGTAAATAAATATATTGTTTTTAAAAAGAAAGGAAATATACACCTAAGGCAAAAGGACTTGAACCATTTTAATAAGAATGTAGCCAGGCGTGGTGGTGCATACCTTTAATCCCTTTAATTCCAGGTAGAAGGATCTCCATGAGTTCAAGGCCACCCTAGACTACATAGTGCATTCCAGGTCAGCCTTGGCTAGAGGGAGATCCTACCTCAAAAAACCAAAAACCAAATGAACAAAAAAAGAATGTACAAGTCTTTGCCAGCACAATCTGACAAATACAAGGGATCCACAAGCAGGAAAAAAATGGAAGTTAAATAGGAGTTAAACTCAGAGAACAAACTCAAGTAGTCAGAAACTAAAGACAAAAGGCACCGTGTTGGCTGCTTCATGGACACCTGAGATATGACTATTCAGATTCCTTTTTCTGTTTCGGACACACATGTTTTTGACAATATGAGTCATTTACAAAGTTAGCTATTCTTATCGATGCTTTCTGTATCCAAAAATGTAGCCAAATGTGTATTGGAAATACTTGAAAACCCAGGTATTATAGCTCCCAACTGTAACCTCAACCTTTTGGAAGATGAAGAACAATAGCCAGGAATTGAGTTCACAGTGTGGTGTTCCAAGTTTGACGAGGCTACAGAGTGTAAACTTATCTCAGAAGAAGCAAAAAGCACATGGGAAAATACTGCATGTCTGCTCATTGTGTACAGACCATTTTTCCATCCAGTACTTCCTGAGCAACGTGATATAACAATGATTTCCTTAATATTTATAGTCTTTGATGTTATATATGCAATATAGAGAGGGTAAAGTTATATGGGAGTATGTGAATAGGTGATAGACAAATACAACACACACACACACACACACACACACACACACACAGAATAATAGCATTTCCACCCTGAGTGCTCATAGGAGACACCGAAGCACAAGGATTATATCCCAAAGATATATAACTTAAAGAGACAGAAAGAAAATATAAGCTGAACTAAGATGATTTTTGATGCTTTGAAATAGTATAAAGTAGATAATTTTACATATTAAAGTATTGGATACTGAAAGAAACATCATTCCCTAAGAAAAGTAAGAGCAACATGTGCTCTGAAATGAGAATTCAAGGCCAGTGGAGAAGATTGCAGATGATAGACTATGCCAAAGCCAGTATCATTACTTTTAAAATGGTAATTTCAAATACAAAAGCGTAAATGATTCAAAAGTTTTCAAATTTCCTTCATTTTCTTGAAGTAAGTCCTAACATACTATTTAAGTAGGAAAATCAAAAAATTGAAATAAGGAATTTCAACATTGTTTCAGTATAATTAGAATTCAAAATAACAAGTTGCTGTATAGGCTTAAAATGTTAAACTCTTACCGTTGTAGTTTCTTTTCCAATCCAACAATTTTCTCATTCAAATCATGTGCTGTTGATTTTAGCGAATGCTCAAATTCTACAAGTTTTTTCTTTAACATTATATTTTCATCTTCAATCTTTAAAAAATTATGGAAAATATTTTTTAAAATCTAGATGCTTCCTTTCTTTCTTAAATATATCATTTCTTATGAGTTCATGAGTGATAAGCTCAGACAAATTTCCTCAGTTTTAGAAAGTGACATAAAGACACAATTGAATGTCAATGCCCTTCTAAAAAACAGTTAATATTGATTTACATCACCATCCTTATCTTCTCTGAAAGATTGCTAAAATAAATATATAAACAACCTTGCTCATTCATGATATACTTTTTTCAGATCGGTTTTATTCTCATTTTTTTTGTGTCTAAAGATATGCTACAAATGATCTTACTAATAGTTGTAAATGTTTAAATCACTTGACTGGAATACATGCCAGCCCCTTCATTGAGTAGTTTTCCTGCTATACCTGTGCAGGTAACTGAGTTGTGGCAACAAGGGCC
Source organism: Jaculus jaculus (assembly GCF_020740685.1). Lineage (NCBI taxonomy): Eukaryota > Metazoa > Chordata > Mammalia > Rodentia > Dipodidae > Jaculus > Jaculus jaculus. The sequence goes on from NC_059109.1 coordinate 115,579,397, forward strand.
TCATGGCCTCACAACCTCAGAAAATGGTCTAGCCCTTCACAGACAAGCTTGTGGATTCTGCTCTAGGCTGGAAACATATTATCCTTTCTTTTAAGTTAGAAAACCATGTGTTACAGTGGCCCCCTAGGTGGTCTAACTGACCTTAAACTCACCTGTCTCCAGCTTCAGTGGCATGAGGGCTGTGATGGCAGAGATGTGTCATCACCCTCAGCATCAGAAACCCAAGTGGGAAATGTTGGTAATATGGGGAACATCATAAAATATACCTCCTCAGTAGCTAACTGGAGAAATTTCACATACAGAAGTAAACTAAGCCATATCAAGATGAACATTAACATTAACTAGTAACAACTAGGTCTTCCACAGAAGACTGTGGGAGGTACAAACTACACAGGTGCCAGAATGTCTGAATACCAGCTTCACAATTACTAGTCCTGTGTCCTTGAGAAGATTAACTCTCTGGGTTTCAGTTACTGCATCTGAAAAGGGAAATAATCATTTATCTCTATGGTCTTTAGGAACTGGAGGCTCATGAAAATGCATCAGGTGTTTGCAGGCTTGTGATATATCTGCATCGCCACCAGAAGTGTCTGTGTCATGGTCGCATAGAATTTGGTGTTTTAGGCAGATCGTGAGAGAAGGAACACAGTCTTGCATAGAAAAAAAGATTCGTTGGGCCTGATGATGTAATAAATGTCTTCAGTTTGCAAATACAGGCTTATGATGTTTGCAGGTTGAAAGTTTCAAACAATGCATTTCCCAGGTCATATTCTTCTCATTCATCAGAACATGACTCGGCATACTGAACTGAATAACCATTAGGAGACATACTGGTGAAACAAACTTAGAAATACAAACTTTTACCAAAGATCAACTTACCTCCTTTGTTTTCTTCCATCTCTTCAATTCCACATCTTGAGCTCGAAGAGACATTTCTAGTTGTTTCCTGACTTTGACTTCCTTTTCATATTTCTTTTCTATTTTCTGGAGCTGTTTCTTCATATTTTCAGAAAGCATATACACATCTTTTCCTTGCTCAGCTTCTTGTTTGAAGGCCAACCTGAGGTTGAATAGGATTATTCAAACTCTTTTTCTTACAAGCTAAGCAGTTCATTTTGTGATTTGGCTCTTCTTAAGTTATTATTCTAATGATTTTGAAAAGTTTTCCAGCATGTTTCTTTCTAGTATCATGTCTTTAATGTCACAATTCAGACATTTCCAAAATATATTTGAAAGATAATGATGAAAACATTCTGCTGACTGCAAATGTACTAGCACTTCTAAATATAAAAAAGAAACTTTGAACATATTTAGTAAAATAAACTAAAAGTACATTTTGTATATATATGCATATATATAATTACTCCTCAGCTAAAAATATGTTAATGCTAACTCATTTTTCAGAGCAGTTTCTAAACAAGCTTATAAATACAGTGTAAGCAAACTGTGACCTGCATGACCTGGGGAGATGGCTGAGTGAATCAAATTCTTGTATGCAAGCATGAGGACCTGGATCTCCAGGTCCACAGAAACCTGGACACTGTGGCACTAACATCTGGAATCCCAGTGCACCTAGGGCAAGAAGGAAGTCAGAGACAGGAGAATCGCCCAGACACTCACGGGCCAACTTGCCTGTAGAAAGCAATGGTAAAAACTGAGAGACCCTGCCTCAAACAAAGTGGAAGGAGAAGATCGACATCCAAAGTTGGGCTGCTACTTCCACACATGTGCCATGGCATGTGTGTGTTCATATTCACACACAATCATGCATGCGCACACACCTAACAATTTATCTCCATGAACTATAACCCAAGGTGAGGCTAAGGCATCTAATCTCTGTATCCCAGCTTTTCATATTTCTTTTCTTTACAATACTTTAGGTTACATTATTATGTATTTAAAGTAAAATTTTAACACCACTGGAAATGAGAGTAACTAATAACTTAGTATTATAAATAAGTTGTCCTTTCAACACAGATTTAAATGATATATGCTCTAAATATATAAATGACAAAATGTTGAATAAAATAATCAGTAATTATTTTCTATTTCATGCCCATTGATGGGAAATAGAACCATTTTTGGTGTCTCTAAGGTAGAATGCTACTTAAAATGTGTAAGGCCCTGTTTGTGGTCTCCCCACATTACCAAAAACATCTGCAACTTTTAAAATGTTCTCAGCCAGGCATGATGCATGATGCATGCCTTTAATTTCAGTATTTTGGAGGTAGAGGAGGAGGATTTCTGTGAGTTGGAGCCCAGCCTGGGCTACAGAGGGAGTTCCAGGTCAGCCTGAGCTAGAGTGAGTCCCTTCCTTGAGAAAACCAAACAATAAAAATAAAAATAATCTCAATTGATTTAGTAATGCCCATTTCATACTGTGTTGGTAGAATTGTAAATTAATAAGGACTTTACTGAGAACTATTTATACTTATTGACCAAAGATACTTTATGTCATTTAATTAGCATCCAAGTGGTTAATCTTCCACACACACATATGAACTACCTAAATTAACAATTTAAACAATTTTGATAGATCAGCAATGAGCAATGACATTGATTTAGCAATAGCTTCCCAAACAACAACAATAAAAAAAGCTTAAGCCTGACTGGATTCACTTGTGAACTCTATGATGCTACACATCCAATTTCCCTATTATCCACATCTTGTACAAAGATGTCAATTGTAACAATTGATAATTCAACATCGATGGGTTATTGTTATCAAAAGCTGATTCTTTATCTGGATTTCTTCTGTTTGAATATGATGTCATTTTTCTGTTCCAAGATCGAATACAGGATTCAACATGACATTTAGGCTCCTTTTGGTTGGGACATTTTCTTAGACCTTCCTTGTTTTTGTTGACCTCCAAAGTTTTGGGGGATAGAAATGATGAAATATTCCTTAACTATAATTTGATGGATGCTGCTTTTACTAGGCTGGGTATTCTTAGGAAGAGATAGAGGCAAAGTGCCATTTCTATTCCATAATATCAAGAGCAAGTTTGACCTGTCACAGTTCATGCTGACCATCCAGCTGACAATTATAGCATTTTAATGGATTTTAAGAAATATACTGAAATAACAATAAGGACACTTATTCCTGGGTGAAATCCCTATGTTATATAATCAGGTTAATTTTGGGAGCACTCATGCTCTTGGATCACAAAAAGAAAAACCATGCATACCACATATCTTTTATGCATACATTATAGCTACTATATATCATATGTCCAACTATTGTACACTATCTAACAAACGCACTTAAATGTATGCATGTAAATGTTTCCAAGTAACATTTTATGGTTTGTTACAAGACATCAGTTCTGGAACTGAAGCTGCTAAATTCAAATGATGTATTTGAAACTCTGCTACAAGTTACTGAAAGCTCCTTCCAAAATTATTTGCAGATTTCATTGAACAAGACTGCATCAGAACGTAATTTCTTCACATTTCATAACCCAGCTTATTATCGTTAATAAAATATATCAATATATTTGGAAATAGGAATATTTCATTATATTTTTCTGACATCCAAGCAAGCCAGAACATGCCCAGTAATGGATAAAATTTGAGGCTTGCCGGGCGTGGTGGTGTATGCCTTTAATCCCAGCACTCGGGAGGCAGAGGTAGGAGGATCACTGTGAGTTCAAGGCCACCCTGAAACTACATAGAGAATTCCAGGTCATCCTGAGCTAAAGTGAGACCCTACCTTGAAAAAAAACAAAAAACCTTGAGGCTTGAAGTGTAGCTCAGCTGGTAGAGCGCTTGTCCAGCATAGACAAAGCCCCAGGTTCAGTCCTCTGCACTGCAGAAAGCAGGCATATTGCTTCACACCTGAAAGCCTGGTACTTGATATGTAGAGGTAAAAGGATAAAAGTCATCCTTGGTTAGTAAGTTAATGACCTTCCTGGAATGCATGAGCCCCTATATCAAATCAAATAAAATAATAAATACATAAAATTTGTTAAGCATGAACATTAGACTAAATTACAATGTGGTTTATGGGACAAGAATAGTGATTTAAAGGTAAGTATTTCCAGTCTTACCTAGCATGTTCTTTCATTTGAACAAGATTTTGTGGTTTCTCAGATGTCTTGCCCTGACTTTGTTGAGTCAAATCATTTTCAGTGTCAGAAACATTGCTATAATATGTCTTCTCTGATATGTCCATTTCATTGCTTTGGTGTGTCTTCTGTTTTTCTTCCACCTGCAATAAAATGTTGATGTTAAGGATAACCTATATTCTTAACTCTTTTCTCATCTTGACTTAATCACAATTAACCTAATTATCTCTTTAGTTAATAAAACTATTTTTAAGATTAGTCTCAGTTTATAGATCATTTAAATTTTGTGAATTATATTTGTGTTTAAATTGAAGGAATAAGCTGGGTGTGGTGCCACACACCTTTAATCCCAGCTCTTGGGAGGCAGAGGTAGGAGGATCGCTGTGAGTTTGAGGCTACACTGAGACTACATACTGAATTCCAGGTCAGCCTGCACTAGTGCAAGATCCTACCTCAAAAAAAGAGGAAATAACACTTTTTTAAATTTTTCAGAAGTATTCTTTATTTTAGGTTTCTTATAGAATTTCCTTTCTTCCTTCCTTCCTTCATTTCTCTCTCACTCCTTTTCTACTTTTTTTTAAAGGTAGAATCTCAGTTTAATTCAGACTGATCTGGAATTCACAATGTAGTCCCAGAATGGCCTCAAACTCACATCAATCCTCTTACCTCTGCTTTCAAGTGCTTATATTAAAGGCATGTGCTAACATGCTTAGCCTAATTTACTCTTTTCTATTTAGCTTTGCGTTACCTGTATGACTAATACAACTAAAAAAAAAAAGACATAAAAAGAAAAATTTTTCTAGATAAGGATTCATAACTATCAGAGGTTGCATTTTAACATTTTCAAATTGATTGTGAGCTCATACAAGCGTGAAACTATAAAAATGTCATTAAGGCTGGCATGGCGGCACACGCTTTTAATCCTAGCACTCGGGAGGCAGAGGTAGGAAGATCACCATGAGTTCAAGGCCACCCTGAGACTACATAGTGATTCCAGGTCAGTTTGAGATAGTGAGACCCAACCTCAGAAAACAAAAACAAGAACAAACAAACAAACAAAAGTCATCAAAGTCAAGTCTGTTTCCTATCATGCGTTAGCCTACATAACAAGAAGAAATAAAAGTGGCCGACTAAGGGAAAACTTGCAACAGAATGATGGTGGTAAAAAATCTGTAATAAAAGAAATTGCTTACAACATCACACATTGTTTTCTCCAAAAACATATCAGGTGACCTTTATAATTTCATGCATATATTATCCTTGATAAGAACACATGCTATGCTACAGTTTTAATAATTAAGGTCAAATTCACAAATAATTCTTTCTATAACAAAAAAGAATATATGTGGAAAGGAAGAGATACAATCACAGGCCATGATCCACTGGAGGAGGTCAATCAGTACTAGCTCCTTTTCATAGTGAGTGAAAAATGAAAAGTCTGAGTATTTCTCAGAGAAATTTTAAGGGAATGAAAAATTTGGAATGGAATATACACTGTTTAAAAGCTAGAAATCATATAAATATATATTTTAATTTTTATTAACATTTTCCATGATTATAAAAAAAATCCCATGGTAATTCCCTCCCTCCCCCCCATATAAATATTTTTTATAAGGGTTCTATAATTTATATTGACTATGCATGCCTTAGCAAATCTAGAAACATCATTAAGGCTATACACCATTGTACAGTGAGAAAGAAGCATAAAAACATTCATTTGATGTTTTAAATATGCTGTGTACACTTCCAAAGAGATTAATCTCTCTTCATTGCTAGGACACGAATGATGTTGCTCACATTGATACACTGCCATTCTTGAATGCACCACCACACCAAACTGAGAAATATTTCTTAAAACCTGATTGCAATGACCCCATCACCGTAATGAATACAAAGCAATACATATTCTTGTAGAGAATGTACACACCACAGTGAACTAGAAACTACAAGAAAAGATTCAGCCTTTGACTTTGGAATTAATCACTGATTAATGAAAGCATCAAGTTTGAGCACTGGGAATATTGACCCATTCACTTGAATTCTGGACCATGACATGCTACTTACCCATAAGTTACTAGTAGGAACTCAGCCATCAGACTTGGTTTTGAACTCTTTTTTTTTTTTTTTAATTTAGTAGAGAGAATGGGCACACTATTGCCTTCAGCTGCTGTAAATGAACTTGAGATGCATGTGCCACCTTGTGCATTTGGCTTATGTGGGTCCTTGGAATTGAGCCTGTATCCGTTGGCTTTGCAAGCAAGTGTCTTGAATGCAAAGCCATCTGTTCAGCTCGTGAACTCATTTTTTAAAAAAATGACATGTTATGACTTTATACAAGTGGAGGCTCAGATTATCAGAAAGCAAAATTGCAAAGCCACTGAAAGATGATCTGTGGCTCTAGTTGAATGCAAGCTCTGGCAACACACTATCAACATGCAATCAGATAGTAAAAAAAGTAAAATTAAAATGGCATGCATTATCTTCTGAGGCCAAGACACATTTATTTATATAGGTCTACAGTAAATATTGAAAGTTAATACACAGTATATACTCAGTTTTGAAATTAGAATTTTCCATACCATTGGTATATCCATTTCACTGTCTCCACGACTGGCTTTCTGTATTTCTGGTGTCAGGGTATGAACTGCTAAAGCTTCTAGAAAAAAAGGGCATTTCAATTAAATGAATTGCCTGAAAACAATAGCACCAAAATGTAGAAAATAAAAACCATTAATCATAGTAAAATTTGTATCAGTAATTTTCATTTTTAAAAAATCTGACCCTTACTTGAATACATAATTCTTTTGAGATTCGTTGGATGTTTTTTGGCTTAATCTAAGGAAAGCTTTATTAAAGTAATGAGCATAATGCTAAATGACTCCACCTCTATCATCTCTCTTTATTTTATTTTATTTTTTGGTTTTTCAAGGTAGGGTTTCATTCTAGCCCAGGCTGACCTGGAATTCACTATGTAGCCTCAGGGTAGCCTTGAACTCACCATGATATTCCTACCTCTGCCTCTTGAGGGCTGGGATTAAAGGTGTGCGCCACCACTCCTGGATTCCATCATTTCTTTTAAAATATATCTTCATTTTAAAAATGCTTTTGAATATTTCAATTTAATGACTTAATTTGTAATGAGAGAGAGAATGGAGATAGACACAGGGAGAATGGACATGTCAGCACCCCTATCAAATGCAAATGAACTCCAGATGCATGTGCCCCTTGTACAACTGGTTTATGTGGGTACTGGGGATTTGACCCTGCATGCTTTGGTTTTGCAGGTAAGTGACTTAACCACTAAGCCATATCTCCAGCACTTCTATTAATTTTTGAACTGTAATCAAATGACTGGTACCATCTATATCCCTGAAATGATTCAGAAAAGAGAGTGATTACAAGGATCTCTTCATAAGCTTATCATCTCAGGTTAAATGTACAATTATCAAGATGTACATTTTGGAAACATCATAATGACATATCATCTTACATTATTCAGTGTAACATCCTTAAGACAGGAAAAAAACAAAAGAAATGTACTTTGTCATCAACTTTTCTATCAATTTTCCCCTGTGTTTGTAAATAGAGCAAAACAGAAAGAGTAACTTTTAGGATCCTACTCTGTCTATCAATGCTTCAGTCTCATACAAGAAAACATAATGGATTATGCTATCTTATCTTTGTTCTGCCCATAGGAGGACAGCTCTGCTCATGTTGCTAACCATCCTTGCATCACTGTGTGAGTGGTTGAACTTCATTGGCTCAACAATTATTTATGGAGACCTTCCTAAATTCAGGCCTTGGATATTAAAAGAGTTCAATGATAGGCTTAGGAATGGCTTTCCAAGACATGACACATGGTCTGGTGGTGCACAGCATGACAACATGTGTACTCAGAATGAAAACATTCATTAAAACATCAATAGGTTGGTGTAAGTCTATAGGAGAAAATATGAAAATCAGTGGTAAAGGACACACTAGCAGCAGAATGATACTGAAAGAAAAGGCAGCAAAAGTTATGGCCGAATATGCATATTTTGACAAAACTTGTTCTGTTAAGGCTTCCTAACTATCAGTGCTTACATTGTAATGCTTTCAAAATAGTTTCATGGTCAAAGTAGCATGAGACCAATTCCTAATCAAGTGTAATTCTTACCTTTTATTTTTGAAAGTGTGGTTTGTTTTCTTCTTTGAGAAATACTTATAGGACCATCTTCTTTCTTCTTAGAAAGAGGCTCAGAAATACTCTGTTAATAGGAAAAACAAGAGTTTCCACATCTTGTATGCATAAATACAAAGACATTCATACTTCCTGTTACTAAATCATCAAGTCTTCATCATAAGAGAAGCAGATATTCAAAACAGCATTTCTTTAATAGAGACCTGTGTAAAGTGTTATCAAGTTCAGGTCTGACATGATGCTCACCCAAGTGCAATAGTGGCATACAACCTTGGTGGGTAATGAACTGCTCTTGGATTGGCTAACATATCCACTCAGTGGAACAGATCCCGTAGCTGGAACTGGGAAACAAGACAGAATCATATCCAAATAACGAGTTTGCTCTCCAATATCAAGCTGCCACCATTCTTGGGCTACAAGAGGACCTACACCTATTAAATTCTCTCTAGGCTAATATGGTCATCCTATTTATCCAGTGCTGACTTCACTCTCTGCTGGTGAATCTGCTTCTCTTTTGTCAGATGGATGTAGAACCTGAGGGAAAAAATCAGCCCATCATACCTCATCAGGGCCCTTGCTGAAACCATAGAGTAATTGGGGAAATGAGCAAGCGTACTATTTTCTTGGTGAACCTGGTACCAGCACAAGGGTGAAGGAGATAGACACAGAGGACACTCAACTCCTACCAAACTAGAGATCCAGAGACACAGAGGCTCCCAAGTCCTCATCACTGAAGTAGACCTAAAATGAACCCAATATGGTTCAGGGAAATTCGCAGAAGAGTTAGAGCCACAAGTTGGGACATTACACACAGAGACATTGCCTCCTCCACATGACTGATGGCAACCCCCACAATGCATGGCCAAAATCCCCAAGGGGATAAGTGTCATCATCAATGAGGAGGATCCCGTCAGAGAGAAGGACAGGGATGAGGGTAAGGATGGTACCAACATGTGCTGTTTACACAATGAATATGTACATAACTAATAAAGACAAAAGCTCAGGTCTGTTTCTGGTCATCTTACAGCCTGTCTACCAGGAGGAAGCAACTGTGGCAAACTAAGAGAAAAAGGGAAACATTTACATGGACAGAACATAGGGATAAAGAATCTGTTTTAAAACTAGAAATCATATTAGGTTTAAATAAAATGATATATAGTTTAGATTTACTATGCATGTCTTCACCAATCTAGAATGATCATCAAAGCTATATACCAAGGCAAGAGAGAGAGAAGCATAAGAACATCTATCTGCTGTTTTAAATGTGACACATTCACTTAAAGATTTTTATTCATTTGAGAGCAACAGACAGACAGACAGAGAGGAAGAGAGAGAGAAAGAGAGAGAGAGGGAGGGAGAAAATGTGTGTGCCAGGGAGTCCAGCCACTGTTAAGGAACTCCAGATGCATGTGCCACCTTGGCATCTGGCTTACGTGGATCCTGGGGGAACTGGGGTCCTTAGGCTTCACAAACAAGCACTTAACCTCTAAGCCATGTCTCGAGCCCATGTACATGATTAATCTCTCTTCACTGTAAGGACACAAACGATCCAGTTCACATTGCTTACTCTGTCATTCTTGCATTACAGACATGACCACAAGTACCTACACTCCACATGTTTCTCCTACAATATAGATGCCCTCACACATGTTAATATGTTTGGCATGGGCTCGTGTCTTCGAATGGGCTTGTACCTCACAAGTGCAAAATCTTATTCTGAATGAGAAATACAACCCTCACACTGCCCTGGTGGCACATACATGCTCTCTCAATCTTCTTGGGTAAAATCCACCTCAATTTTATTCACAGGACTCAAAAATTTTACTGTGTTTTATCTGCTTGCATATTTTATACTATCATTATAATATCATAGGATATTTATGATATATGGAGTTTTAAGGTCTATCATAGAGAAGGTGTGACATAAGAGCAATGGTTTCCAACTGAAAACACATCAAAGAGCCTCACAAAGTCCTCATGCACCAATGAGAACACTGCTCACATACATCACATTCAAGTACTTTGTGTGAATTCAAATAGTGCAGAGTACTCAGAAGCAATTGTAACTCACTCACTTGCAATGGTGTAGGATAATTCTGATGACATTTGTGGCTATGGGGAGTTATTTAAAATTAAAAAAAATTTGTTGATTTTTTATGTATTTATTTGAGAGTGACGGGGGGGGGAGGGGCAGACAGGCAGAGAGCGAAAGAGAGAATGGGCACACCAGAGCTTCCAGCCACTGCAAATGAAATCCAGACGCATGTGCTCCCTTGTGCATCTGGCTAACGTGGGTCCTGGGGAATCGAGCCTCAAACTGGGGTCCTTAGGCTTCACAGGCAAGCGCTTAACCGCTAAGCCATCTCTCCAGCCCACTGGGGAGTTATTTTAAAAGCAACAGCCATCATGTCACAAGGGCACATTTAATAAATAGGCACGTGTAGCTGTGGCAAAATGAAACACAAAAGCAAAGGTGCAGCCTTTATGTTTGTAATTAAGGGTTGAATATCTAAACACATTTCTTTTTCCCCAGGTAGTATCTCACTCTAGCTCAAGCTGACCTGGAATTAGTCTCAGGGTGGCTTTGAACTCATGGTGATCCTTCTGCCTCCTAGGTGCTGCTAAACACAAATTTTGACCCATAGGCAATAACCTACCCTTAACATAAATTCAATTTCCTAGCCTTCAAAACTAGCTTGCCTTGAATCCAAAATAGAAACTGAGTCACCAGACTTAATTTTCATCTTAAATTCTGAGATATATTATGCTTTGATAGAAATGGAGACCCAGATTTTTATCATAAGGAACACTTGTAGAGCCCTGGAAAGATGATTTCTAGATGTAAATTATTACAGACTCTCTCAATAGCCTAAGAACCAGGCATGTATGAAAACTGTTCCAAATTAAATGATAACCTGCCAGTTACCTGTAAGTCAATCAAAGGGTATTTTTATTTGCCACATGCATATTTTGAGCCCAAAACAAGTATGAATACATGATTTTAAATTGAAGATTTCATACCCGTGACTCAGTCTTGTCACTGTCACCATGGCTGTCTCGGCTGCCTTCTACTTTCATTATAGGCTCTGCTGCTGCCATACAAAAAACATACACTTAGGTAAAATTCACTCAAAGAAACAGTAACTCAAACAAAAAATCTTTATAAAATTAAGTAGAAGGTTTTAATTATTAAAATGTTTGCAAACTTCCATTCAAAATTTGCCACCTCAGGCAATGAATAACATGCAAGACATACTTTTGAAAATATCATAGGGACATGTCAAGTCACATTTTGCACAGTGTCTTCATCCACCAAGAAAGTTATAAGTCAAATATAATTACACCATCAAAATTTCCTTCTCTTTTTCTTATTTCAAAGAAACTTGATATGAAACACTCTTGTGCACCACTTGTTTTACTTTAAGATTCATCCTTCTACAAAAACATAACTGTTTATTCTGTTTGCATACTTTAAAAAACATTTTTATTTATTTATTTGAGAGAGAGAGATACAGAAATAGGCAGGTAGAGACAGAGAGAGAGATAGAGAGGGAATGCATGCACCAGGTCCTCTAGCCCTGCAAACAAACTCCAGACATGTGCGCCCCTTTGTGTATCTGGCTTACATGGGTCCTGGGATGTGAACCTGGTTCCTTTGCCTTTGCAAGCAAGGCCTTAACTGCTAAGCCATCTTTCCAGCCCCCTGTTTCTGTACTTTTTAAACATGATGACAGCAAGGCTCCTACATGCTACGTCCCCATTCATGTTGGTGTGAATGGCTAATTTTCATTTTCCTCTAGAGTTATGTTATTGATGGAGATTTGCTTAATGTCAGTTACTAAAGTGGGAAAGAGCTCAGTGTGAGGTTTAGGAATGGCATGCAAACACTGTCCATGACATGATGTGCATGATGGTATGCAGCATTTTGTGCACTCTGCGTGGAAGCATGTAAGACAATAGGTATAGATACACAGAAGTCGATAGGTGAGAATACAGAGATTGAGTGAGAAATCATGCTCAGAAGCTGAATGATACCAGAAGGAAGAAAATGGTGAGAAAGTTTGTAGATTTAGGACAATTCTGCTGGATAAGGTTATATATCTACCAATCACAGGACATTTCCCTGTTTTCCAAAGGGAATGGTCATCATTAAAGCACTCAACATGGTTCCTAATCCAGATGGTCTGACCTTTTATTTGTACATTTGCCATTTGTTGTCCTGCTTTAGTAGTGGTGCCAGGTACATTGTCAACTTCTTTCTTCTCAGGAAGAGACTCAGGGATACGCTGCTAATGTAATTAAGAAAAGAGTTTTACAAAATCTATTCAGGGCTACACACACATGTATATTATATATTTCAAAAGCATCAACTCTTCAAAATAAATAGATTAAGTATTCTAAACCATATTTCTTCATTAGGGTGCTGTAAATCTAATTATGACATTCCTATCTATCTTCTACCTTCTCCAGGCAATAGCCAGAGGAAGTAACTGAGGGAGGTAAAGGCAAATTTTTCAATACAATGCTATTGGGAAAGAATATGTTCCCCAGAAATCGTTTAGAATAACAAAGTTACATTGTTTGCACCCTAATGTAGCAGGCTATTTTTATAATTTTACTCTAGTCCAGGCTGACCTGGATCTCATTCTGTGGATCCAGACTCAGACTGGCCTCAATCCCAGACATCGCCTCCTTCCTCTCTCTCCCAATTGCTGGGATTAAAGGCATGCAGTATCATACCCAATTGAGAGCTCTTTGTTAAAACTGAATTGCATTGACCCCATTAGTGTAGGGAACACATAAAAATACACATTCTCATACAGAGTGGACACACCACAGTGTAGTGGGAACTACAAGAAAAGATGCAGCATTGACTTTGGAATTGATCACTGATTATATGAAAGCATCCAGTTTGAGCTCTTGGAATATTGACCTGCTCTCATGAAATCTGGACCACCACATCTAACTTACCCATTAATTCTGATTAGGAACTGAGTCATCAGACTTAGTTTTGAACTCTTTTTTAAAATTATTTTAAAGTGAGACTGAGCACACTGGGGCTGTCTGCTGCTATAAGTGAACCCAAGCACCTAGCTTACCTGAGTTGTAAGAATTGAGCCTGAGCCCATTGGCTTTGCAGGCTAGCGCCTTAACCACAAAGCCATCTTTACAGCCCCATGAAGACATTTTTTAAAATGATATCTTATGCCTATAGACAAATGAAGGCTCAGATTATCAGAAAGGAAAACTGCAAAAAAATACTGAAAGCAGGCTGGAGAGATGAAATGGTGGTTAAGGCATTTGCCTGTGAAGCTTAAGGAACCAGGTTTGATTCTCCTGGTCCAGTGTAAGCCAGATGCACATGGTGGTACATGCATCTGGAATTTGTTTGCAGTGGCTAGAGGCCCTGGTGCATCCACTCTCACTCTCTATCTCTCTCTCCCTCTCTTTCTGTAATAAATAAATGAATAAAAATGTCTTAAAAAAACTGAAAGCAACAACCACCATTTCAGAATGCAAGTTTAATAAATATGCACTTGTATGTGTAGCAAAATGGAATGCACAAAAAATGCAGACTTTAAGTTTGTAATTAATGACTGACTATCTAAACATAAATATTGACCCACAGGCTATAATGTGCCCTTAACATAAACTCAATTTCCTGGCCTTCACAGGTAGCATGCCTTGAATCAAAAGTAGAAACTTAGTCACCAGACTTGATTTTTATCCTAACTTTCTGAGAAATATTATGCTTTCAGAGAAATGGAGACCCAAAATTTTACAATAAAGACAACTTGTAAAGCCACTGAAAGAGGCTGTCTAGATGATCCCAGAACACAGTATGTGCTAAAAGTCTCCCAAAATAAATGATAACTTGCTATCAGTTACTTGTAGGGTGATCTCAAGTGTATTTACCACATGCACATTTTGAGCCCAAACAAGTATGAATACATGACTTAAATTTGAAGATTTCATACCCATGACTCAGCCTTGTCACTGTCACCATGGCTGTTTTGGCCGACTTCTATTTTCACTGTAGGCTCTGCTTCTGCCATACAAAAAACATAAACTTAGGGGAACTTTTCTCATAGAAAATAGTAATTCAACAATCTTTATAGCATTAAGTAGAAGGTTTTAAGTATAAAAGGCCTAGGTTTGGCTTTCTGAAGTACACCTTTATTACCAGCTTTCAGGAGGAAAAGTAAGAGGATCTTTCTGAGTTCAAGACCAGCCTAGTAGTACAGAGTGAGTTCTAGGTCAGCCTTAGATAAAGTGGCACCATACATCAAAAATGAACCTATTCTCCACATGGAAAAAAAAAACTCTATAAATAAAAATGTAAAGCCGGGCATGGTGTCACACGCCTTTAATCCCAGCACTTGGGAGGCACAGGTTGGCGGATCACCATGAGTTCGAGGCCACCCTGAGACTACATAGTAAATTCCAGGCTGGCCTTGGCTAAGATGAGACCCTACCTCGAAAAACCAAAAACAACCAAAACGTATTACTTTCCTATATCAGACATTCCATTAAACTGAATTTTGAGGACACTTATATATTCAAAAGCATTAAAAATGTCACTGGGACAGATTCGAGAAATAAACAACATCTGAGAAAGCAATGACTCCAAAATTCCATTTACAAATTTACACTTTGAGGAACAATGAATGACACACAAATGCACATGTTGAAAATATTATAGGGACCTGTCATGTAACGTTTTGCACAGTGTCTTCCTCCAAAAAGACAATTATAAGTCAAATGTAATTACATTTTCAAAATTTCTGTAACATTTTTTTCTCATTTCAAAAGAAATTGATATGAAAGACTCTTGTGCCCCACTTGTTTTACATTAAGACACATCCTTCCACAAAAGACATAACTGGTTATTCTGTTTGTGTACTTTTTAAACATGATGACAGCAAGGCTCCTAGATTGGTAAGCCCCCATTCATTTTCATGTGAATGGTTAATTTTCATTTTCCTCTACAGTTATGTTAGTGATGGAGATTTGGTTAATGTCAGGTACTGTAGTAGAAAACAGTTCAGTGTGAGGCTTAGCAACGGCATCCAAACACTGTTCCCGAGATGATGTACATGATAGTATGCAATATGATACAATTGTGCACTTAGTGAGAAAGAATTTTAAGACAATAGGTATAGATACATAGAAGGCCATTAGTGAAAATATAGAAATTGAGTGAGAAACCATGTTCAGAACCTGAATGATACCAGAAGTGAAGGAAGAAAATGGTAAGGAAATTTGTAGATTTAGGAAAATTGTGATTGATAAGGCTTCGTATCTCCCTATCACAGGCTATTTCACTGTTTTCCAGAGGGAGTACTTATGATAAAAGCATTCAACCGGGGCTGGAGAGAAGGCTTAGTGGTTAAACACTTGCCTGTGCAGCCTAAGAACCCCAGATCAAGGACCCATGTAAGCCAGATGCACAAGGGGGTGCATGCATATGAACTTCCTTTGTGGTGGATGGAAGCCATGGTGCGCCCATTCTCTCTCACTCTCTCTGCCTCTTTCTGTCTCTGTCTGTCTGTCACTCTCAAATAACTAAATAAAAATAAACAAAAAATTTTAGAAAAACATTCAACTGAGTTACTAATCATTATGGATCTAACCTTTTGTTTGTACATTTGCCAGTTGTTGTCTTGCTTTAATAGCAGTGCCACATATATTATCAACTTCTTCCTTCTCAGAAAGAGACTCAGGGATACGCTGCTAACATAATGAAGAAAAGTGTTTCAAAATATGTATTCAGAGCTACAAGTAAAGTCATATTATATATTTCAAGTGTACCCCATTCTTTAAAACAAAATGAACAAATATTTAAAATCACATTCCTTCGATTGGGTACTGCAAAATTGTTAAATTCATTTCTGTTTTTTGCCTTACTCATGCAATAATTAAAGAAGTAACTGAGGTAGGCGAAAGGAAAATTTTCAATACAATGCTAATGGGAAAGAATATGTTCCCAAGAAATAGTTTAGAATATCAAAGTTTACACTATATTCTCTCAAACGTAGTAGCTATGTTAGTAATTTTACTATAGCCCAGGCTGACCTGCATCTCATTCCTTTGATTAGCCTCAACCCAGTCATCTAATCCTTTCTCTGCCTTTCCATTGCTGGGAATAAGGCATTCAGCACCATATCCAATTGAGAACTATTTGTTAAAACCTAATTGCAATGACATCAATAGACTAGCAAATACATAAAAATACACCTTCTCATGGAGTAGGGCACACAACAGTGAACTAGAAACTACAAGGAAAGATCAGCCATTGAGTTTGGAATTAGTCACTGATTATATGAAACATCAAGTTTGAGCAATGGGAATATTGATCTGTTCACCTGAAATCCAGACTATCACATACTACTTACCTATAATTTTCTATTAGAAACTAAGTTATAACACTTGGTTTTGAACTGATTTCTTTGTTTTTATTTTTAATTTTTTTGTTCATTATTATTTATTTATTTGAGAGCAACAGAGAGAGAAAGAGGCAGATAGAGAGAGAGAGAATGGGAGCGCAAGGGCCTCCAGCCACTGCCAATGAACTTCAGACGCATGCGCCCCCTTGTGCATCTGGCTAACGTGGGTCCTGGAGAATCGAGCCTCGAACTGGGGTCCTTATGCTTCACAGGCAAGCGTTTAACCGCTAAGCCATCTCTCCAGCCCTTGAACTGATTTCTTAATGATACCTTATTCCTTTATACAAATGGAGGTTCAGAATATCAGAAATCAAAATTGCAAAGCCACTGAAAGATAATCTGTGGCTGTTGATGGATGCAAACTTTCACAATACACTACCCACATGCAATCAGACAGATATGTCCAAAAGTAAAACTAGAGTGGCATGCATTACCTTATGAGGTCAACAAAAGTCCATTCAAATAGGTCTACAGTAAATTTTGAAAGTGAATATGCAATATATATGTAGTTTGGAAATTTGAATACTCCTTACGGTTAGTAGATCCATTTTGCTATCTCTATGGCTGGCTTTCTGTATTTCTGGTTTTGTAGTATGATCTCTTGATGCTTCTAGAAAAAAAACAAAAAACAAAAAACAGGCACTTCAATTAAATGAATTGCATGAAAATAACTATACTGAAAAATTTAGGGAATAGAAACAATTTATTGCTGTAAAATTTGTATTAAAAACTTTGATTTTCACATAATCTGAACCTTACATGTATATGTAATTCTTTTGAGATTCTTTTACTTTTGAAACTTACACATGTGACTTGTACCAATCCTAGCCTTGAAATGTCTCAGAAAAAGAATGATTACCAGGATCTTTCTATAAGCTCATTAGCTCAGGTTAAATGTACAATTCCCTAAGATAACTATCAGTGCTTACATTGTAAGGTTTTCAAAATGGTTTTACGGTGAAAGTAGCATGAAACCAATTTCTATTCCACTACATTTCTTACCTTTTGTATGTGAATGTGTTCCATGTTTCTGTCTTTGAGCAATAGTTTTATGACCATCTTCCTTCTTGCTAGAATGAGGCTCAGAAATACTCTGCTAATATGAAAATCTAGAATTTCCAAATCTCATATACATATATACAAAGACATTCATATTTCATATGACAAAATCATCAAGTCTTCATCATAAGAGGAGCAAGTATTCAAAACAAGATTTCTTTAATAGAGACCTGTCTAAAGGGTTATCAGTATCAAGTCTGTTTCTGGTCATCTTACAGCCTATGTAATTGGGGAAGCAACTGTGGCAGGCTAAGGGAAATAGGGAAAACTTTCATGGGCAAAATAATGGTGGTAAAGAATCAGCTTTAAGCTAGAAATCATGTTAGGGTTAAATAAAATGATCTGTAGTTGAGATTTCCTATGCATGCCTTAGCCAATCTAGGAAGATCATCAGAGCTATATACTATTGCAGAGTGAGAAAGAAGCATAAAATTATCTATTTGCTATTTTAAATGTGACATTCATTGCAAGGACAAATGTGATATTGTTCACATTGTTTACTTTGTCATTTTCTTTTTTTTTTTTTTTTTTTTGGTTTTTCGAGGTAGAGTCTCACTCTAGCCCAGAGTTACTTGGAATTCCCTACATAGTCTCAGGGTGCCCTTGAACTCATGGCGATTAATTTTTTTGTTCATTTTTATTTATTTATTTGAGAGTGAAAGAGACAGAAAGAGGAAGAGAGAGAGTGAGAGGGAGAGAATGCGCATGCCAGGGCTTCCAGCCACTGAAAACGAACTCTAGACACATGTGCCCCCTTGTGGATTTGGCTAACGAGGGTCCTGGGAAATTGAGCCTCTAACTGGGCTAACTAGGCTTCATAGGCAAGTGTTTAACCGCTAAGCCATCTCTCCAGCCAAACACTTTTTTTTTTTTTTTTTTTTTTTTGTTTTTCGAGGTAGGGTCTCACTCTGGCTCAGGCTGACCTGGAATTCACCATGTAGTCTCAGGGTGGCCTCGAACTCTTGGCAATCCTCCTACCTCTGCCTCCCGAGTGCTGGGATTAAAGGTGTGCGCCACCACGCCTGGCTCCAACACTTTTTTTTTTTTTTTTTTTTTGAGGTAGGGTCTCTAGGCCAGACTGATCTGAAACTGACTATATAGTCTCAGGGTGCCCTTGAACTCTTGGTGATCCTCCCAGCTCTGCCTCCGAACTGTTGGGATACTCTGTCATTCTTGAATGACATACATGATCCCAAATACCTATATTCAACATATTTCTCATATTTGGAGATGCCCTCACACTGCACTGGTGGCACATACATGTTCTCTCAGCCTGCTTGGATAAAAGTAACCTCAACTTTACTCACAGGACTCAAAACATTTACTGTGTTTTATATGCTTATGTTTCTTATATTATCATGATAATATCATAGGCTTTGCATGACATATGGAGCTTTTAACGTGCATCATAGAGAAAACGTGACCTAAGAGCAATGGATTCCCAATCAAAATACATGAAAGATCTTTACAATGGCCTCACGTACCAATGAGAGAACTGCCCAGACACATCACTTTTAAGTACTTTATGTGAATTCAAATAGTGTAGTGCATTTAGAAGCTATTTTAACTCACTCACAGGCACCAGTGTAGAATACTTTTTATGTCATTTGTGGACATGGGACGTTATTTTAAAAGCAATTCAAAACAACAACTACCATTTCACAAGAGCTCCGTTAATGAATTTGCCCTCGTATGTGCAGTGGAATGGAATGCAAAGAAAAGATGCAGCCTTTTGGTTTGTAATTTTGGACTGATTATCTGGGTATACACCGTGACCCCCAGGCTAGAATCTGCCCCTAACATAAGTTCAATTTTCTAGCCTGCAGAACTAGCTTGTCTTCAAGCCCAAAGAGAAGCTTAGTCACCCGAATTGATTTTCATACTAATTTTCTGAGAAATATTATGCCTCTTTGAAATAGAGACCCTGATTTTTATCATAAAGACAACTTGTAGAGCCCCTGACACATGATGTCTAGATGTAAATTATTACAGGCTGTCCCAATAGTCTAAGAATCTGGAATGAACTGAAATTCTTCCAACTAAATGATAACTTGTCAATTACGTATAGGGCAATCTCAGGTGTATTTTCATTTATCACATGCACAATTTGAACCCGAAACAAGTATTAATACATGATGTTAACTTTGCAGATTTCATACCTGTGACTCAGCCTTGTAACTGTCGCTATGGCTGTTGTGGCTGCTTTCTATTTTCACTACAGGCTCTGCTGCTGCCATAGACAAAACCATACACATAGGAATAATTCGCTCAAAGGAAACAATAGTTCAAAAATCTTTATAGAATTAAGGAAAATATTTTAATTATAAAATCCTAGGAATGGTTTGGTGACACACACCACTAATGCCAGCATTCAGGAGGCAAAGGTCAAAGTATTTTTGGGAGTTCAATGCCAGCCTAGAAGTACCCAGTGAGTTCTAGGTCAGCTTAGGCTACAGTGGCAGCACAGCTCAAAAACAAACCCACCCTCCACATGAAAAATAAAATCAATGCAAATGTATTACATTCATTAATCAGACCTTCCATTCAACTGAATTTAGAAGACACTTTTATATTTATGAACATTAAAAATGTGACTCCTACAAACTCTAGAAATAAATATGATTTGAGAAAGCAATGATTGGAAAGTTGCAAACACAAATTTAGCAAGTGAGGAACAATGAAAAACATGATAGATACACATTTTGAAATTATCATAAAGTCATGCCATGTCATATTTTGCATAGTATCTTTCTCCAACAAAAACATAATAAGCCATATTTAATTAAATCATCAAAGTTTCTGTCAACCTTTTCTCATTTCAAAACACATGACATGAAATGCTGTTTTGTGCTGAACTTGCTTGACATTGTTTAAGAGTCATCCTGTCACAAAGGACATAAATGTTTATCTGTTTGTGTCTTTTTTTTTTTTTTTTTTTTTTGGTTTTTCAAGGCAGGGTCTCATTCTAGCTTAGGCTGACCTGGAATTCATTACATAGTCTCAGGGTGGCCTTGAACTCACAGTGATCTTCCTACCTCTGCCTCCTAAGTGCTGGCATTAAAGGCGTGTGCTACCATGCCTGACGATGATTGTGTCATGTAAACATGAAAACAGCTTCATAGATGCTAGGTCCACATTCATGTTGTTATTGTAAGACAATAGACAGAGGTCATAGATGAAAATATGGAAACTGAGTAAAAGGCCCAACTCAGAAGTTGAATGATGCCAGAAGAAATGGAAGAAAATGGTGAGGAAATTTGTAGATTTAGGAAAATTCTGCTGAATAAGGCTCCATACCTATCTATGACAGCACATTTCACTGTTATACAAAGCATTCAACCAAGTTACTGATCAATATGGGTCTAACCTTTTATTTGTACTTTTGACATTTGTTGTCTTGTTTTAGTAGTAGTGTCCTGTAAATTATCAACTTCTTTCTTCTCAGAGTGAGACTCAGACATATGCTGCTAACATAATGAAGACAAGTGTTTCAAAATATGTATTCAGAGCTACAAGTAAAATCATACTTGTATTTCAAAAATACCACACTTCTTAAAATAAAATAAACAAATGTTTCAAATCACCTTCCCTCAATTGGGTACTACAAAATTGTTATTAAATTCATATCAGTTTTCTGCCTTATCCATGCAGTAACTCAAGGCAGTAAGTAACTGAGGTAGGCAAAAGGAAAATTTTTCAATACAATGCTGTTTGGAAGGAATATGTTCCCAAGAAACAGTTTAGAATAACAAAGTTTACACTATATTCTCTCAAACATAGTAGGCTATGTTAGTAATGTTACTATAGCCCAGGCTGACCTGCATCTCATTCCTTTGATTGGCCTGAAGCCCAGACCTCTACTCCTTTCTCTGCCTCTCCATTGCTGGGAATAAGGCATGCAGCACCATACCCAATTGAGAACTATTTGTTCAAACATAATTGCAATGACCTCCTTAGAGCAGTGAATACATAAAAATACACATTCTTGTGGAGTGGGAACACACAACAGTGAACTAGATATTACAAGGAAAGATTCAGCCTTTGAGTTTGAGCACCTAAAATCCAGACCATCACATGCTACTTACCCATAATTTTCTATTAGAAACTCAGTTATTGGACTTGGTTTTGAACTCATTTCTTTTTTTTTCCTTGGTCAGAATCTCAATTTTAATAACAAGTCTGGTTGCATACAGATAATGATATTTAGCTTAGATTTTTATGGACACATCAAAAGCATTATATCCAAAACATGTAAACTCATACTTTCTAATAAGATCTTCACATGATTGGGAGCATTGGAAGTTAATGCTAAGGGTTTTTGAGTGTGTTTTCATACAGGAATCTGGTGCTTCTTTGCCAAGGAATTGATCACCGTGCTTTATCCAGTGTGACTGGATGACTTTGTGAGGCCCAACATTCCTTCTGCTGTGGTGACTCCAAGTCTACTCTGTCCTGAGCTACCAATGGGTGGTTGAACTCATTTTTTTTTATTAAAATCTTTTTGAACTCATTTCTTAATGATACTTTATGCCTTTATACAAATGGAGGCTCAGAATATCAGAAAGCAAAATTGCAAAGCCACTAAAAGATGATCTGTGGCTGTCATTGCATGCAAGCTTTCACAACACACTACCAACATACAATCGGATAGGTATGTGCAAAAGTAAAACTAAAGTGGCATGCATTACCTTATGAGGTCAACAAAAGTCCATTCAAATAGGTCTACAGTAAATTTTGAAAGTGAATATGCAATATATATGCAGTTTTGAAGTTTGAATACTCCTTACTGTTAGTAGATCCATTTTGCTGTCTCTATGGCTGGCTTTCTGTACTTCTGGTTTTGTAGTATGATCTGCTGATGCTTCTAGAAAAAAAGGGCACTTCCATTAAATGAACTGCATGAAAATAATTGTACTGAAAAATTAGGGAATAGAAACCATTAATTGTAGTAAAATTTGTGTTAATAAATTTTATTTTCCAACAATCTGAACCTTACTTGTACAAGTAATTCTTTTGAGATTCTTTTACTTTTGAAACTTACACATGTGACTTTATACCATCCCTAGCTTTGAAATGGCTCAGAAAAATTATGATGACCAGGAGGATCTCTCTATAAGCTCATCAGCTCAGGTTAAATTTACAATTCCCCAAGTAACTATAAGTGCTAACATTGTAAAGTTTTCAAAATGGTTTTACGGTGAAAGTAGCATGAAACCTATTTCTATTCCAGTATAGTTCTTACCTTTTATCTGTGAATGTGTTCCATGTTTTTGTCTTTGAGCAATAGTTTTATGACCATCTTCCTTCTTGCTAGAATGAGGCTCAGAAATACTCTGCTAATATGAAAAACAAGAATTTCCAAATCTCATATACATATATACAAAGACATTCATATTTCATATGACAAAATCATCAAGTCTTCATCATAAGAGGAGCAAGTATTCAAAACAAGATTTCTTTAATAGAGACCTGTCTAAAGGGATATCAATATGAAGTCAGTTTCTGGTCATCTTACAGCCTATATAACTGGTGGAAGCAACTGTGGCAAGCTAAGAGAAATAGGGAAAACTTTCATGGGCAAAATAATGGTGGTAAAGAATCAGCTTTAAGCTAGAAATCATGTTAGGGTTAAATAAAATGATCTGTAGTTGAGATTTCCTATGCATGCCTTAGCCAATCTAGGAAGATCATCAGAGCTATACACCATGCCAGAGTGAGAAAGAAGCATAAAATTATCTATTTGCTATTTTAAATGTGACATTCATTGCAAGGACACATGTGATATTGTTCACATTGTTTACTTTGTCATTCTTTTTTTTAATTAATTTTTTTGTTCATTTTTATTTATTTATTTGAGAGTGAAAGAGACAGAAAGAGGAAGAGAGAGAGTGAGAGAGAGAGAATGCGCATGCCAGGGCTTCCAGCCACTGAAAACGAACTCTAGACACATGTGCCCCCTTGTGGATTTGGCTAACGAGGGTCCTGGGAAATTGAGCCTCTAACTGGGCTAACTAGGCTTCATAGGCAAGTGTTTAACCGCTAAGCCATCTCTCCAGCCAAACACTTTTTTTTTTTTTTTGTTTTTGTTTTTCGAGGTAGGGTCTCACTCTGGCTCAGGCTGACCTGGAATTCACCATGTAGTCTCAGGGTGGCCTCGAACTCTTGGCAATCCTCCTACCTCTGCCTCCCGAGTGCTGGGATTAAAGGCGTGCGCCACCACGCCTGGCTCCAACACTTTTTTTTTTTTTTTTTTTGAGGTAGGGTCTCTAGGCCAGACTGATCTGAAACTGACTATATAGTCTCAGGGTGCCCTTGAACTCTTGGTGATCCTCCCAGCTCTGCCTGCGAACTGTTGGGATACTCTGTCATTCTTGAATGACATACATGATCCCAAATACCTATATTCAACATATTTCTCATATTTGGAGATGCCCTCACACTGCACTGGTGGCACATACATGTTCTCTCAGCCTGCTTGGATAAAAGTAACCTCAACTTTACTCACAGGGCTCAAAACATTTACTGTGTTTTATATGCTTATGTTTCTTATATTATCATGATAATATCATAGGCTTTGCATGACATATGGAGCTTTTAACGTGCATCATAGAGAAAACGTGACCTAAGAGCAATGGATTCCCAATCAAAATACATGAAAGATCTTTACAATGGCCTCACGTACCAATGAGAGAACTGCCCAGACACATCACTTTTAAGTACTTTATGTGAATTCAAATAGTGTAGTGCATTTAGAAGCTATTTTAACTCACTCACAGGCAACAGTGTAGAATATTTTTAATGTCATTTGTGGATATGGGGAGCTATTTTAGAAGTAATTCAAAACAACAACTACCATTTCACAAGGGCTCCGTTAATGAATTTGCCCTTGTATGTGTAGTGGAATGGAATGCAAAGAAAAGATGCAGCGTTTTGGTTTGTAATTAAGGACTGATGATCTAAGCACACAATGTGACCCACAGGCTAGAATCTGCCCTTAAATAAGTTCAATTTCCTAGCCTGTAGAACTAGCTTGCCTTCAAGCCAAAACAGAAGCTTAGTCACCATACATGATTTTCACCCTAATTTTCTGAGAAACATTATGCTTTCAAAGAACTAGAGACCCTGATTTTCTACAAAAAGACAACTTGTAGAAACCCTGACAGAAGATGTCTGGATGTAAATTATTACAGCTCTCCCAATAGTCTAAGGACACGGCATGAACTGAAATTCTTCCAGCTAAATGGTAACTTGATATCAATTACCTATAGGGCAATCTCAAGTGTATTTTCATTTATCACATGCACATTTTGAACCTGAAACAAGTATTATACATGATGTTAACTTTGCAGATTTCATACCTGTGACTCAGCCTTGTGACTGTCGCTATGGCTGTCACGGCTGCTTTCTATTTTCACTACAGGCTCTGCTGCTGCCATAGACAAAAACATACACATAAGTAAAATTCACTCAAAGGAAACAAAAGTTCAAACATCTTTATAGAGTTAAGTAAAAGATGATAATTGTAAAATCCTAGGTATGGTTTGGTGACACACACCACTAATGCCAGCATTCAAGAGGCAAAGGTCAAAGGATTCTTGTGAGTTCAAGGCCAGCCTAGTAGTACCGAGGGAGTTCCTGGACAGCTTAGGCTACAGTGGCAGCACAGCTCAAAAGCAAACCCACCCTCCACAGGAAATAAACGAATCAAAATGCATTATTTTCATAAATCAGACATTCAACTCAACTGAATTTAGAAGACACTTTTATATTTACAAATATTAAAAATATCACTACTACAGACTCTAGAAATAAACATGATCTGAGAAAGCAATGATTGCAAACTTCCATAAATAAGTTTAGCATGTGAGGAACAATGAGAAACATGAGAGATACACATTTTCAAATTATCATAATCATGTAATGCCATATTTTGCACAGTATCTTCCTCCAACAGTAAAGTTGTAAGTCATATTTAATTACATCATTAAATTTATGTCAATTCTTTTTTCTCATTTCAAAACAACATGACATGAAATGCTGTTTTGTGCCCCACTAGCTTTACATTTTTAAAGAGTCATCCTGCCACAAAGAACATAAGTGGTTATTCTGTTTGTGTATTTCTTTTTTTTATTTGTTTGGTTTCTCAAGGCGGGGTTTCACTCTAGCTTAGACTGACCAGGAAATCACTATAAACTCTCAGCGTGGCCTTGAAATCACAGCGATCCTCCTACCACTGCCTCCTGAGTGCTGGCATTAAAGGCGTGTGCCACCATGGCTGGCGATGTTTGTGTACTTTGTAAACATGACAACAGCAAGGTTCCTAGATGCTAGGTCCCCATTCATGTTGCTATTGTAAGACAATAGGTATAGATACACAGAGGTCATAGGTGAAAATACGGAAATTGAGTGAGAAACCCAACTCAGAAGCTAATTGATACTAGAAGAAATGGAAGAAAATGGTGAGGAAATTTGTAGATTTAAGAAAATTCTGAAGCCGGGTATGGTGGCGCATGCCTTTAATCCCAGCACTCGGGAGGCAGAGGTAGGAGGATCGCCATGAGTTCGAGGCCACCCTGAGACTCCATAGTGAATTCCAGGTCAGCCTGGGCTAGAGTGAAACCTTACCTCGAAAAACCAAAAAAAAAAAAAAAAAAAAAAAAAAAAAAAAAAATTCTGCTGGATAAGGCTCCATATCTACTTATCACAGCATATTTCACTGTTATACAAAGGGAATGATCATAAAAGCATTCAACTGTGTTACAGATCAATATGGGTCTAACCTTTTATTTGTACTTCTGACATTTGTTGTCTTGCTTCAGTAGTAGTGTCCTGTACATTATCAACTTCTTTCTTCCCAGAAACACACCTACACATACACTGTTACATAATGAAGAAAAGTGAGTCAAAATATGTATTCAGAGCTACAAGTAAGATCATGTTATGTATTTAAAAAGGACCACACTCTTTAAAATAAAATAAACAAATATTTAAAATCACATTCCCTCAAATGGGTACTGCAAAATTGTTATTAAATTCATATGTTTTCTGCCTTATCCATGCAATAAAAGGCAGTAATTGACATAGGCAAAAGTAAAATTTTTTGATACAATGATATTAGGAAAGAATATGTTCCCAAGAAACACTTTTGAATATCAAAGTTTACACTGTTTTTTCCCAAATGTAGCTGGCTATATTTGTAACTTCACTATAGCCCAGGCTGTCCTGCATCTCATTCCTTTGATTGGCCTCAAGCCCAGACCTCTCCTCCTTTCTCTGCCTCCCCATTGCTGGGAAGAAGGTATGCAGCACCATACCCAATTGAGAACTATTTGTTCAAACATAATTCAATGACCTCATTAGAGCAAAAAATACATAAATATACACATTCTTGTAGAGTGGGGACACTCTAGAGTGAACTAGATATTACAAGGAAAGATTCAGCCTTTGAGTTTGGAATTAATTACTGATTATACGAAAACATCAAGTTTGAGCACTGTGAATATTGACCCATTCCCCTAAAATCCAGACCATCACATACTACTTACCCATAATTTTCTATTAGGAACTCAGTTATTGGATTTGGTTTTGAACTCATTTCTTAATGATACCTTATACCTTTATACAAATGGAGGCTCAGAATATCAGAAAGCAAAATTGCAAAGCTACTAAAAGATGATCTGTGACTGTCGTTGGATGCAAGCTTTCAGAACACACTATCAGCATGCAATCAGACAGGTATGTCCATAAGTAAAACTAAAGTGGCATGCATTACCTTATGAGGTCAACAACTGTGCATTCAAAGAGATTTACAGTAAATTTTGAAAGTGAATATGCAATGTACATGTAGTTTTCAAATTTGAATACTCTTACCGTTAATAGACCCATTTTTCTGCCTCTACGACTAGCTTTCTTTATTTCTGGTTTTGCGGAATGATCTGCTGATGCTTCTAGGGAAAAAAGGGCACGTCAATTACATGAATTGAATGAAAATAATTGTACTCAAAAGATGGGGAATAGAAACCATTAATTGTAGGAAAGTTTGTATTAATAACTTTGATTTTCACATAATCTGAATCTTTCTTGTATATGTAATTCTCTTGATATTCTTTTAATTTTGAACTTTACCCATGTGACTAGAATCATCTCTAGTTTTGAAATGGCTCAGAAAAAGAATGATTACCAGGATCTCTCTATAATCTCATCAGTTCAGGTGAAATGTATAATTCCCCAAGATAACTATCAGTGCTAGCATTGTAAAGTTTTTAAAATAGTTTTCAGGTAAAAGTAGCATCAAAACAATTTCTATTCCACTATAGTTTTTACCTTTTATCTGTGAATGTTTTGCATGTTCTGGTTGTTGAGCAATAGTTTTATGACCATCTTCCTTCTTGCTAGAATGAGGCTCAGAAATACTCTGCTAATATGAAAAACAAGAATTTCCAAATCTCATATATATACATACAAAGACATTCATATTTCATATGACAAAATCATCAAGTCTTTATCATAAGAGGAGCAAGTATTCAAAACAAGATTTCTTTAATAGAGACCTGTCTAAAGGGATATCAATATGAAATCTGTTTCTGGTAATTTTATAGCCTATGTAATCAGTGGAAGCAACTGTGGCAAGCTAAGAGAAATAGGGAAAACTTTCATGGGCAAAATAATAGTGGTAAACAATCAGCTTTAAAGCTAGAAATCATAATAGGGTTAAATAAAATGATCTGTACTTGAGATTTACTATGCATGTCTTAGCCAATCTAGGAAGATCATCAGAGCTATACACCATGCCAGAGTGAGAAAGAAGCTATTTTTAATTTGACATGTGTACTTTCAAAGAGATTAATCTCTCTTCATTGCAAGGACACTTGTGATATTGTTCACATTGTTTACTTTGTCATACCTTTTTTTGTTTTTGTTTTTTCAAGCTATGGTTTCTCTCTAACCCAGACTGACCTGGAATTCACTATATAGTCTCAGGGTGCCCTTGAACTCATGGTGAACCTACTAGCTCTCCTACCAACTGCTGGGATATGATGTCATTATTGAATGACATACATGGTCCCAAATACCTACATTCGACACGTTTCTCTTACATTGGAGATGCCCTCACACTACACTGGAGGCACATACATGCTCTCTTAGCCTGCTTGGATAAAAGTAACCTCACCTTTACTCACAGGACTCAAAACATTTACTGTGTTTTATCTGCTTGCATATTTATATTATTATTATAATATTGTAGGCTCTGCATGACATATGGAGCTTTTAAAGCCTATCATAGAGAAAATGTGACCTAAGAGCAATGGATTCCCAATCAAAATACATGAAAGATCTTTACAATGGCCTCACGTACCAATGAGAGAACTGCCCAGACACACCACTTTTAAGTAAGCATTCAGAAGCCATTTTAAGTCACTCATAGGCACCAGTGTAGAATACTTTCTGTGTGATTTGTGGATATGGGGAGTTATTTTAAAAGCAGCTAAAAACAACAGCTACCATTTCACAAGGACTCAATTCATAAATTTGCCCTCATTTGTGTAGTGAAATGGAATGTAAAGAAAAGATATAGCCTTTAGGTTTGTAATGAAGGACTGATGATATAAGCACACAATGTGACCCACAGGCTAGAATTTACCCTTAACATAAGTTCAATTTCCTAGCCTGCAGAAATAGCTTGTCTTCAAGCCAAAATAGAAGCTTAGTCACCAGACCTGATTTACATCCTAATTTTCTGAGAAACATTATGCCTTCATAGAAATAGAAACTCTGGTTTTTATCA
Organism: Jaculus jaculus; assembly: GCF_020740685.1. NCBI lineage: Eukaryota > Metazoa > Chordata > Mammalia > Rodentia > Dipodidae > Jaculus > Jaculus jaculus. Next base: position 115,608,935 of record NC_059109.1, read on the forward strand.
TAAACACAACTTGTAGAACCCCAGACAGATGATGTCTAAATGTAAATTATTATGGGCTCTTCCAATAGCCTAAGAACATGGCATGAGCTGAAATTCTTCCAAATAAATGATAACTTGATAACAATTACCTATAGGGCAATCTCAAGTGTATTTTCATTTATCACATTCACCTTTTGAACACAAAACCATTATTTATACATGAGGTTAACTTGGCAAACTTCATACCTGTGACTCAGCCTTGTAACTGTCGCTATGGCTGTCGCGGCCACTTTCTATTTTCAGTACAGGCTCTGTTGCTGCCATGGACAAAAACATACACATAGGTAAAATTCGCTCAAACAGTAGTTCAAAAATCTTTATAGTATTAGGTAAAAGATTTTGATCATAAAATCCTACGTATCGTTTGGTGACACCCAACACTAATGCCAGCATTCAGGAGGCAAAGGTCAAAGTATTCTTGGGAGTTCAAGGCCAGCCTGGAAGTACCGAGTGAGTTCTAGGACAGCTTAGGCCACAGTGACAGCACACCTCAAAAACAAACCCACCCTCCATGGACAAGAAATGAATCAAAATGTTTTTCTTTAATAAATTAGACATTCCATTCAATTGAATTTAGAAGACACTTTTATATTTCAAACACTAAAAATATCACTATTACAGACTCTAGAAATAAACATGATATGAGAAAGCAATGATTGCAAAGTCCCATACAAAAATTTAGCATGTGAGGAACAAAGAAAAACATGAAAGATACACATTTTACATCATCATAGAGTCATGTCATGTCACATTTTGCACAGTATCTCTCTCCAACAATAAAGTTGTAAGTCATATTTAATTAAATCATCATTTTTTTTTCAATTTTTTTTCTCATTTCAAAACATGACATGAAATGCTGTCTTGTGCCACACTTGCTTTACATTATTTAAGAGTCATCCTGACACAAAGGACATAAATGGTTATTTTGTTTGTGTACCTTTTTTTTTTTTTTTTTCCAAGGCAGGGGCTCACTCTAGCTTAGGTTGATCTAGAATTCACTATATAATCTCAGGTTGGCCTTGAACTCACATCAATGCTCCTACCTCTGCCTCCTGAGTGCTGGCATTAAAGGCATGTGCCACCATGCCTGGCAATATCTCTGTACTTTGTAAACATGACAACAGCTTCATAGATTCTAGGTCCCCATTCATGTTGCTATTGTAAGACAATAGGTAAAGATACACAGAGGTCATAGGTGAAAATACGGAAATTGAGTGAGAAACCCAACTCAGAAGCTAATTGATTCTGGAAGAAGTGGAAGAAAATGGTGAGGAAATTTGTAGATTTAGGAAAATTTTGCTGGATAAGGCTCCATATCTACCTATCACAGCATATTTCACTGTTATACAAGGGAATGATCATAAAAGCATTCAACTGTGTTACAGATCAATATGGGTCTAACCTTTTATTTGTACTTTTGACATTTGTTGTCTTGCTTTAGTAGTAGTGTCCTGTAAATTATCAACTTCTTTCTTCTCAGAGAGAGACTCAGACATATGCTGTTACATAATGAAGAAAAGTGTGTCAAAATATGTATTCAGAGCTACAAGTAAAATCATATGTATTTCAAAAATAACTCAATATTTAAAATCACATTCCCTCAGTTGTGTACTGCAAAGCTGTTATTAAATTCATATCTGTTTTCTGCCTTACCCATGTGATAACTAAAGGCTGTACTGAGGTAGGCAAAAGGAAAAATTTTCAATACAATGCAATTGTGAAAGAATATGTTCCCAAGAAACACTTTAGAATATCAAAGTTTACACTGTTTTCTCTCAAATGTAGCAATTTTACTATATGTAGTAATTATGTAGTAATTTTACTATAGCCCAGGAGGACCTGCATCTCATTCCTTTGATTGGTCTCAAGCCCAGACCTCTACTCCTTTCTCTGCCTCCCCATTGCTGGGAATAAAGCATGCAGCACCATACCCAATTGAGAACTATTTGTTCAAACATAATTGCAATGACCTCACTAGAGCAGTAAATACATAAAAATCACATTGTCGTGGAGTGTGGACAATCACAGTGAACTAGATACTACAAGGAAAGATTCACCATTTGAGTTCGGAATTAATCACTGATTATACAAAAATATCACTTTTGAGCACTGGGAATATTGAACTGTACAACTAAAATCCAGACCATCACATGCTACTTACCCATTAATTTTCTAGTAGGAACTCAGTTATCGGACTTGGTTTTGAACTCATTTCTTTTTTTAAAAAATTATTTATTTATTTATTTGAGAGCGACAGACACAGAGAGAAAGACAGATAGAGGGAGAGAGAGAGAATGGGCACGCCAGGGCTTCCAGCCTCTGCAAACGAACTCCAGACGTGTGCGCCCCCTTGTGCATCTGGCTAACGTGGGACCTGGGGAACCGAGCCTTGAACCGGGGTCCTTAGGCTTCACAGGCAAGCGCTTAACTGCTAAGCCATCTCTCCAGCCCCAGAACTCATTTCTTAATGATTCCTTATACCTTTATACAAATGGAGGCTCAGAATATCAGAAAGCAAAATTGCAAAGCCACTAGAAGATGATCTGTGGCTGTTGTTGGATGCAAGCTTTCACAACACACTACCAGCGTGCAATCAGACAGGTATGTCCCAAAGTAAAACTAAAGTGGCATGCATTACCTTATGAGGTCAGCAAATGTGCATTCAAATAGGTCTACACTAAATTTTGAAAGTGAATATGCAATGTATGTATATAATTTTGAAATTTGCATACTCCTTACCGTTAGTAGATCCATTTTGCTGTCTCTATGGCTGGCTTCCTGTATTTCTGGTTCTGCAGTATGATCTGCTGATGCTTCTAAAAAAAAAATAGGGAACGTCAATTAAATGAATTGCATGAAAATAATTGTACTGAAAAATTAGGGAATAGAAACCATTAATTGTAGTAAAATTTGTATCAATAACTTTGATTTTCGAATTGCATGAAAATAATTGTACTGAAAAATTAGGGAATAGAAACCATTAATTGTAGTAAAATTTGTATCAATAACTTTGATTTTCACATAATCTAAACCTTACTTGTATATGTAATTCTTTTGCTATTCTTCTAATTTGGAAACTTAAACATGTGACTTGTATCATCCCTAGCTTTGAAATGTCTCAGAAAAAGAATGATTACCTGGATCTCTCTATAAGCTCATCAGCTCAGGTTAAATGTATAATTCCCCAAGATAACTATCAGTGCTAATATTATAAACTTTCAAAATGGTTTTATGGTGAAAGTAGCATGAAACCTATTTCTCTCCCAGTATAATTCTTACCTTTTATCTGTGAATGTTTTGCATGCTTTGGTCGTTTAGCAATAGTTTTATGACCATCTTCTTTCTTGCTAGAATGAGGCTCAGAAATACTCTGCTAATATGAAAAACAATAGTTTCCAAATATCATATACATATATACAAAGCCATTCATATTTCATGTGACAAAACCATCAAGTCTTCATCAAAAGAGGAGCAAGTATTCAAAACAAGATTTCTTTAATAGAGACTTGTCTAAAGGGATATCAATATCAAGTCTCTTTCTGGTAATCTTACTGCCTATGTAGCCAGTAGAAGCAACTGTGGCAAGCTAAGAGAAATAGGGAAAACTTTCATGGTCAAATAATGGTAATAAATAATCAGCTCTAATGCTAGAAATCATGTTAGGGTTAAATAAAGTGATGTGTAGTTTAGATTTCCTATGCATGTCTTAGCCAATCTAGGAAGATCATCAGAGCTATACACCATGCCAAGTGAGAAAGAAGCATAAAATTATCTATTTGCTATTTTAAATGTGACATGTATACTTTCAAAGAAATTAATCTCTCTTCATTGCAAGGACACATGTGATATTGTTCACATTGTTTACTTTGTCATTTTCTTTTTGTTTTTTTGGTTTTTCGAGGTAGAGTCTCACTCTAGCCCAGAGTTACTTGGAATTCCCTACATAGTCTCAGGGTGCCCTTGAACTCAAGGCGATTCTCCTAGCTTTGCCTCCCAACTGCTGGGATATTTTGTCATTCTTGAATGACATACATGATCCCGAATACCTATATTCGACATGTTTCTCATATTTGGAGATGCCCTCACACTGCACTGGTGGCACATACATGTTCTCTCAGCCTGCTTGGATAAAAGTAACCTCAACTTTACTCACAGGGCTCAAAACATTTGCTATGTATAATCTGCTTGCGTTTCTTATATTATCATTATAATATCATAGGCTTTGAATGACATATGGAGATTTTAAAGTTTGTCATTGAGAAAATGTGACCTAAGGGCCATGGATTCCAAGTCAAAATACAACAGAGATCTTTATAATGGCCTCACGTACCAATGAGAGAACTGCCCAGACACATCACTTTTAAGTACTTTATGTGAATTCAAATAGTGTAGAGCATTCAGAAGTTATTTTAACTCACTCATAGCCACCAGAGTAGCATACTTTTTATGATATTTGTGGATATGGGGAATTATTTTAAAAGCAACTAAAAATAACAGCTACCATTTCAAAAGGGCTTGTTTAATAAAGTTACCATCCTATGTGTAGTGAAATGGAATGCAAAGAAAAGATGCAGCCTTTAGGTTTGTAATTAAGGACTGATGATCTAAGCACACAATGTGACCCACAGGCTAGAATCTGTCCTTAACATAAATTCAATTTCCTAGCCTGCAGAACTAGCTTGTCTTCAAGCCAAAACAGAAGCTTATTCAGAAGACTTGATTTCATTCGAATTTTCTGAGAAATATTATTCTTTTATAGAACTAGAGACCATAATTTTTATCATAAAGACAACTTTTAGAGCCTCTGACAAATGATGTCTAGATGTAAATTATTATAGCTCTCCCAACAGTCTAAGAACATGGCATGAGGTGAAATATTCCAAATAAATGATAACTTGATATCAATTGCCTATAGGGCAATCTCAAGTGTATTTTCATTTATCACATGCACATTTTGAACCTGAAACAAGTATTAATACATGCTATTAAATCTGCAGATTTCATACCTGTGACTCAGTCTTGTAACTGTCGGTATGGCTGTCACGGTCGCCTTCTATTTTCACTACAGGCTCTGCTGCTGCCATAGACAAAAACATACACATAGGCAAAATTCACTCAAAGAAAACAGTGGTTCAAAAATCTTTTTAGAATTAAGTAAAAGATTTTAATTATAAAATCCTAGGTATGGCTTGGTGACAAACACTACTAATGTCAGCATTCAGGAGGCAAAGACCAAAGTGTTCTTGGGAGTTCAAGGCCAGCCTAGTAGTACCGAGGGAGTTCCTGGACAGCTTAGGCTACAGTGACAGCACAGCTCAAACACAAACCCACCCTCCACAGGAAATAAACGAATCAAAATGCATTATTTTCATAAATCAGACATTCAATTCAACTGAATTTAGAAGACACTTTTATATTTACAAACATTAAAAATATCACTGTGGCAGACTCTAGAAATAAACATGATTTGAGAAAGCAATGATTACACACTTCCATACAGAAATTTAGCACGTGAGGACCAAGGAAAACAATGAAAGACACACATTTTGAAATTATAGAGTCATGTCATGTCTTATTTTCAACAATAAAATTATAAGTCATATTTAATTAAATCATTAAATTTTCTGGCAATTATTTTTTCTCATTTAAAACAACATGACATGAAATGCTGTCTTGTGCCCCACTAGCTTTATACTGTTTAAGACTCATGTTGCCACAAAGAACATAAGTGGTTATTGTGTTTGTGAACTTTTTGGTTTTTCAAGGCAGGGTCTCACTCTAGCTTAGGCTGACCTGGAATTCACTACAAACTCTCAGCGTGGCCTTGAACTCACAGCGATCTTCCTACCTCTGTCTCCTGAGTGCTGGCATTAAAGGCATGTGCCATCATGCCTGGCAATATTTCTGTACTTTGTAAACATGACAACAGCATGGTTCCTAGATGCTAGGTCCCCATTCACATTAGTATTGAAAGACAATAGGTATAGATATACAGAGGTCATAGGTGAAAATATAGAAATTGAGTGAGAAACCCAACTCAGAAGTTGAATGATACCAGAAGAATTGAAGAAAATGGCAAGTAAATCTGTTAGATTTAAGAAAATTCTGTTGGACAAGGCTCCATATCTACTTATCGCATCATATTTCACTGTTATACAAAGGGAATGATCATAAAAGCATTCAACCAAGTTACTGATCAATATGGGTCTAACCTTTTATTTGTACTTTTGACATTTGTTGTCTTGCTTTAGTAGTAGCGTCCTGTAAATTATCAACTTCTTTCTTCTCAGAAAGAGACTCAGGCATATGCTGCTAACATAATGAAGAAAAGTGTTTCAAAATATGTATTCATAGCTACAAGTAAAATCATATTATGTATTTCAAAAGTACCCCACTCTTTAAAATAAAATGAAGAAATATTTACAATCACATTCCCTCAATTGGGTACTGCAAAATTGTTATTAAATTCATATCAGTTTTCTGCCTTATTCATGCAGTAACTAAAGGCAGTAATTGAGGTAGGCAAAAGGAAACTTTTTCAATATAATGCTATTGGGAAAGAATATGTTCCCAAGAAACACTTTAGAATGTCAAGGTTTACACTGTTTTCTCTCAAATATACCAGGCCATGTTTGTAATTTTACTATAGCCCAGGCTGACTTGCATCTCATTACTTTGATTGGCCTCAAGCCCAGACCTCTATTCTTTCCTCTGCCTCCCCTTGCTGGGACTATGGCATGCAGCACCATACCCAAATGAGAACTATTTGTTAAAACCTAATTGCAATGACCTCACTAGAGCAGTAAATACATAAAAATCACATTCTCGTGGAGTGGGAACACATCACAGTGAACTAGATACTACAAGGAAAGATTCAGCCTTTGAGTTCAGAATTAATCACTGATTATACAAAAATATCAAGTTTGAGTACTAGGAATATTGACCTGTACACCCAAAATCCTGACCATCAAATGCTACTTACCCATAATTTTCTATTAGGAACTCAGTTATTGGACTTGGTTTTGACTCATTTCTTTCTTTCTTTTTTAAAATTTTTTTTGGTTTATTTTTATTTATTTATTTGAGAATGACAGACAGAGAAAGAGGCAGAGAGAGAGGGAATGGGCGCGCCAGGGATTCCAGCCACTGCAGATGGTTTCCAGATGCGTGTGCCCCCTTGTGCATCTGGCTAACATGGGTCCTGGGGAACTGAGCCTCGAACCAGGGTCCTTAGGCTTCACAGGCAAGTGCTTAACCGCTGAGCCATCTCTATAGCCCAGAACTCATTTCTTAATGATACATTATGCCTTTATACTAATGGAGGCTCAGAATATCAGAAAGCAAAATTGCAAAGCTACTAAAAGATGATCTGTGGCTGTCGTTGGATGCAGGCTTTCACAACACACAACCAACATGCAATCAGACAGGTATGTCCAAAAGTAAAACTAACGTGGCATGCATTACCTTATGAGGTCAAGAAATGTGCATTCAAATAGGTCTACAGTAAATTTTGAAAGTGAATATGCAATATATATGTAGTTTTGAAGTTTGAATACTCCTTACCTTTAGTAGATCCATTTTGCTGTCTCTATGGCTGGCTTTCTGTATTTCTGGTTTTGCAGTATGATCTGCTGATGCTTCTAGAAAAAAAAGTGGGCACTTCAATTAAATGAATTGCATGAAAATAATTTCACTGAAAAATTTAGGGAACAGAAACCATTTATTATAGAAAAATTTGTATTAATAAGTTTAATTTTCAAATAATCTGAACCTTAGTTGCATATGTAATTCTTTTGAGATTCTTTGAATTTTGAACCTTAAACATGTGACTTGTATCATCCCTAGCTTTGAAATGGCTCAGAAAAAGTATGAATACCAGGATGTCTCTATAAGCTCATCATCTCAGGTTAAATGTACAATTCCCCAAGTAACTATAAGTGCTAACATTGTAAAGTTTTCAAAATGTTTTACCGTGAAAGTAGCATGAAACCTATTTCTATTCCAGTATACTTCTTACCTTTTATCCGTGAATGTTTTCCATGTTTTGGTCGTTGAGCAATAGTTTTATGACCATCTTCTTTCTTGCTAGAATGAGGCTCAGAAATACTCTGCTAATAAGAAAAATGAGAGTTTCCAAATCTCATATAAATATACACAAAGACATTCATATTCCATATGACAAAATCATCAAGTCTTCATCATAAGAGGAGCAAGTATTCAAAACAAGATTTCTTTAATAGAGACCTATCTAAAGGGTTATCAATATGAAGTCTGTTTCTGGTCATCTTACTGCCTATGTAACCAGTAGAAGCAACTGTGGCAAGCTAAGAGAAATAGGGAAAACTTTCATGGGCAAAATATTAGTGGTAATGAATCAGCTTTACCACTAGAATTCATGTTAGGGTTAAATAAAGTGATCTGTAGTTGAAATTTCCTATGCATATCTTAGCCAATCTAGGAAGATCATCAGAGCTATACACCATGCCAGAATGAGAAAGAAGCATAAAGTTATCTGTTTGCTATTTTAAATGTGACATGTATACTTTCAAAGAGATTAATCTCTCTTCATTGCAAGGACACATGTGATATTGTTCACTTGTTTACTTTGTCATTCTTTTATTTGTTTATTTATTTTTGGTTTTTTGAGGTAGAGTCTCACTCTAGCCCACAATGACCTAGAATTCACTATATAGTCTCAGGGTGCCTTTGACCTCATGGCAATTCTCCTAGTCTGCCTCCCAACTGCTGGGATACTCTGTCATTCTTGAATGACATACATGGTTCCGAATACCTATATTTGACACATTTCTCATATTTGGAGATGCCCTCACACTGCACTGGTGGCACATACATGTTCTCTCAGCCGGCTTGGATAAAAGTAACCTCAACTTTGTTCACAAGACTCAAAAAATTTACTGTGTATTATTTGCTTGCATATCTTATATTATCATTATAATATCATAGGCTTTGCATGACATATGGAGCTTTTAGAGTCTGTCATAGAGAAAATGCGACCTCAGAGCAAGAGATTCCAAGTCAAAACACATCAAAGATCTTTACAATGGCCTCACACACCAATGAGAGAACTGCCTAGACACTTCACTTTTAAGTAATTTATGTGAATTCAAATACTCTAGAGCATTCAGAAGCCATTTTAACTCACTCACAGGCACCAGTGTAGAATACTTTTTGTGACATTTGTGGATATGGGGAGTTATCTTAAAAGCAACTAAAAACAACAGCTACCATTTCACAAGGGCTTGTTTAATAAAGATACGTTCATATGTGTAGTGAAATGGAATGCAAAGAAAACATGCAGCCTTTAGGTTTGTAATTAAGGACTGATTATCTTAACATACAAAGACCCACAGGCTAGAATCTGTCCTTAACATCAGTTCAATTTCCTAGCAGGCGGAACTATCTTGCCTTCAAGCGAAAATAGAAGCTTAGTCCCCAGACTTGATTTACATCCTAATTTTCTGAGAAATATTATGCTTTCATAGAACTAGAGACCCTGATTTTTATCATAAAGACAACTTGTAGAGCCCTGACACACGATGTCTAGATGCAAATTATTATAGGCTCTCCCAATAGTCTAAGAACATGGCATGAACTGAAATTCTCCCAAATAAATATCTTGATATCAATTAACTACAGGGCAATCTCAAGTGTATTTTCATTTATCACATGCACATTTTGAACCCAAAACAAGTATTAATACATGATGTTAACTTTGCAGATTTCATACCCGTGACTCAGCCTTGTAACTGTTGCTATGGCTGTCATGGCCGCCTTCTATGTTGACTACAGGCTCTGCTGCTGCCACGGACAAAACATACACATAGGTAAAATTCGCTCAAAGAAAACAGTGGTTCAAAAATCTTTATAGAATTAAGTAGATGATTTTAATTATAAAATCCTAAGTATGTTTTTTTTGACACACACCACTAATACCAGCATTCAGGAGGCAAAGGTAAAAGTATTCTTGGGAGTTCAAGGCCAGCCTAGAAGTACAGACTGAGTTCTAGGACAGCTTAGGCTACAGTGACAGCACACCTCAAAAGAAACCCCACACTCCACAGGAAAAAACATGAATGAAAATGTATTACTTTCATAAATCAGACATTACATTCAACTGAATTTATAAGACAGTTTTATATTTATAAACATTAAAAATATCACTGCGACAGACTCTAGAAATAAACATGATCTGAGAAAGCAATGATTGCAAACTTCCATACAGAAATTTAGCATGTGAGGACCAAGGAAAAACATGAAAGATATATATATTTTGAAATTATAGAGTCATGTCATGTCTTATTTTGCACAGTATCTTCCTCCAACAATAAAGTTATATTTAATTAAATCATCAAATTTAAGTGAATTTTTTTTCTCATTTCAAAACAAAAGACATGAAATGCTGTTTTGTGCCTAAGTTGCATTACACTGGTTAAGACTCATTCTGCCACAAAGGACATAAATGGTTATTCTGTTTGTGTCCTTTTTTTTTTTTCAAGGCAGGGTCTCACTCTAGCTTAGGTTGAGCTGGAATTGACTATATAGTCTCAGTGTGGCCTTGAACTCACAGTGATCTTCCTACCTCTGCCTCCTGAGTGCTGGCATTAAAGGCGTGTGCCACCATGCCTGGCGATGTTTGTGTACTTTGTAAACATGACAACAGCATGGTTCCTAGATGCTAGGTCCCCATTCATGTTGGTATTGTAAGACAATAGGTATAGATACACAGAGGTCATAGGTGAATGTATGGAAATTGGGTGAGAAACCCAACTCAGAAGCTGTATGATACCGGAAGAAATGGAAGAAAATGGTGAGGAAATCTGTAGATTTAGAAAAATTCTGCTGGATAAGGCTCCATATCTACCTATCACAGCAAATTTCACTGTTATACAAAGAGAATAATCATAAAAACATTTAACCTAGTTACTGATCAATATGGGTCTAACCTTTTATTTGTACTTTTGATATTTGTTGTCTTGCTTTAGTAGTAGTGTCCTGTAAATTATCAACATCTTTCTTCTCAGAAAGAGACTCAGGCATAGGCTGCAAACATAATGAAGAAAAGTGTTTCAAAATATGTATCCATAGCTACAACTAAAATCATATTAAGTATTTCAAAAGTACCACACTCCTTAAAATAAAATGAACAAATATTTAAAATCACATTCCCTCAATGGGGTACTGCATAATTGTTATTAAATTCATATCTGTTTTCTGTCTTATCCATGCAATAACTAAAGGCAGTACTGAGGTAGGCAAAAGGAAAAATTTTCAATACAATGGTATTGGGAAAGAATATGTTTTATGAAACAGTTTAGAATATCAAAGTTTATGCTTTTTTCTCTCAAATATAGCAGGCTACGTTTTTAATTTTACTATAGCCCAGGCTGACCTGCATCTCATTCTTTCAATTGGCCTGAAGCCCAGACCTCTACTCCTTTTTCTGCCTCCCTCCCCATTGCTGGGAATATGGCATGTAGCACCATACCCAATTGAGAACTATTTGTTCAAACATAATTGCAATGACCTCACTAGAGCAGTAAATACATAAAAATCACATTCTCGTGGAGTGGGGACAATCACAGTGAACTAGATACTACAAGGAAAGATTCAGCCTTTGAGTTTGGAATTAATCACTGATTATATGAAAACATCAAGTTTGAGCACTGTGAATATTGACCCATTCACCTAAAATCCAGACCATCACATGCTATTTACCCATAATTTTCTAGTAGGAACTCAGTTATCGGACTTGGTTTTGAGCTCATTTCTTAATGATTCCTTATGTCTTTATCTAAATGGAGGCTCAGAATATCAGAAAGCAAAATTGCAAAGCCACTAGAAGATGATCTGTGGCTGTCGTTGGATGCAAGCTTTCAGAACACATTACCAGCATGCAATCAGACAGGTATGTCCAAAAGTAAAACTAAAGTGGCATGCATTACCTTATGAGGTCAACAACTGTGCATTCAAAGAAGTCTACACTAAATTTTGAAAGTGAATATGCAATGTATATGTAGTTTTCAATTTTGAATACTCTTACCGTTAATAGACCCATTTTGCTGTCTCTATGGCTAGCTTTCTTTATTTCTGGTTTTGCAGTATGATCTGCTGATGTTTCTAGAAAAAACATGGGCACTTCAATTAAATGAATTGCATGAAAATAATTATACTTGAAAATTAGGGAAAAGAAACCATTTATTGTAGTAAAATTTGCATTAATAAATTTGATTTTCAAATCATCTGAACCTTACTTGTATATGTATTTCTTTTGAGATTCTTTTAATTTTGAACCTTACCCATGTGACTTGTACCATTCCTAGCCTTGAATTGTCTCAGAAAAAGAATGTTTACAAGGATCTCTCTAAAAGCTCATCAGCTCAGGTTAAAAGTACAATTCCCCGAGATAAATATCACTGCTAACATTGTAAGGTTTTCAAAATGGTTTTATGGTAAAAGTAGCATGAAACCTATTTCTCTTCTAGTATACTTCTTACCTTTTATCTGTGAATGTTTTGTATGTTTTGGTCGTTTAGCAATAGTTTTATGACCATCTTCCTTCTTGTTAGAACGAGGCTCAGAAATACTCTGTTAATATGAAAAACAATAGTTTCCAAATCTCATATACATATATACAAAGCCGTTCATATTTCATGTGACAAAATCATCAAGTCTTCATTATAAGAGGAACAAGTATTCAAAACAACATTTTTTTTAACAACATTTCTTTAATAGAGAGCTGTCTAAAGCAAGATCAATATCAGTCTGTTTTGGTCATCTTACAGCCTATGTAATAAGTAGAAGCAATTGTGGCAAGCTAAGAAGAATAGGGAAAACTTTCATGGGCAAAAAAATAGTGGTAAAGAATCAGCTTTAAAGCTAGAAATCATGTTAGGGTTAAATAAAGTGATTTGTAGTTGAAATTTCCTATGTATGTCTTAGCCAATCTAGGAAGATCATCAGAGCTATACACCATGCCAGAGTGAGAAAGAAGCATAAAATTATCTATTTGCTATTTTAAATGTGACATGCATACTTTCAAAGAGATTAATCTCTCTTCATTGCAAGGACACAGGTGATATTGTTCACATTGTTTACTTTGTCTTTTTTTTTTTTTTTGGTTTTCAAGGTAGGGTCTCACTCTAGCCCAGAATGACCTGGAATTCACTACATAGTCTCAGGGTGCCCTTGAACTCACTGCAATTCTCCTAGCTCTGCCTCCCGAGTGCTGGACACTCTGTCATTCGTGAATGACATACATGGTCCCGAATACCTACATTCGACATGTTTCTCTTACATTAGAGATGCCCTCACACTGCACTGTTGGCACACACATGCTCTCTCAGCCTGCTTGGATCAAAGTAACCTCAACTTTACTCACAGGACTCAAAACATTTACTGTGTTTTATCTGCTTGTATTTTTATCTTCTTTATGTTATATTATTATTATAATATTGTAGGCTTTGCATGACATGTGGAGCTTTTAACATGTATCATAGAGTAAATGTGACCTAAGAGGCATGGATTCCAAGTCAAAACACATCAAAGATCTTTCCAGTAGTCTTACGCACCAATGAGAGAACTGCCCGGACACATCATTTTTAAATACTTTATGTGAATTTGAATAGTGTAGAGCACTCAGAAACCATTTTAAGTTACTCACAGGCACCAGTGTAGAATACTTTTTATGACATTTGTGGATATGAGGCGTTATTTTAAAAGCAGCTAAAAACAACAGCTACCATTTCACAAGGGCTCCTTTAATAAATTTGCCCTCGTATGTGTAGTGAAATGGAATGCAAAGAAAAGATGCAGCCTTTAGGTTTGTAATTAAGTACAGATTATCTAAGCACACAACGTGATCCCCAGGCTAGAATCTGCCCCTAACATAAATTCAATTTCCTAGCCTGCAGAACTAGCTTGTCTTCAAGCCAAAATAGCAACTTAGTCACTTGTATTGATTTTCATCCTAATTTTCTAAGAAATATTATGCCTCATTGAAATAGAGACCCTGATTTTTATCATAAAGACAACTTGTAGAGACCCTGACACATGATGTCTAGATGAAAATTATTACAGGCTGTCCCAATAGTCTAAGAACATGGCATGGGCTGAAATTCTTCCAAATAAATGATAACTTGTTATCAATTACTTATAGGGCAATCCTAAGTGTATTTTCTTTTATCACATGCACAATTTGAACCCGAAACAAGTATTAATACATGATGTTAACTTTTCAGATTTCATACCCGTGACTCAGCCTTGTAACTGTCGCTATGGCTGTCATGGCCGCCTTCTATGTTGACTACAGGCTCTGCTGCTGCCACGGACAAAACATACACATAGGTTAAGTTTGCTCAAAGGAAAGAGTAGTTCAAAAATCTTTATAGAATTAAGTAGACGATTTTAACCATGAAATCCTAGGTATGGTTTGGTGACACCCAACCCTAATGCCAGCATTCAGGAGGCAAAGGTCAAAGGTTTCTTGTGCATTCAAGGCCAGCCTAGAAATACCGAGGGAGTTCTAGGACAGCTTAGGCTACAGTGACAGCACACCTCAAAAACAAACCCACCCTCCACAGACAAAAAATGAATCAAAATGTATTACTTTCGTAAATTAGACATTCTGTTCCTGAATTTAGAAGGCATTTTTATATTTACAAACATTAAAAATATCACTGCTACAGTTTCTAGAAATAAACATGATCTGAGAAAGCAATGATTGCAAACTTCTATACATAAATTTATTATGTGAAGAACAATGAAAAACTTGAAAGATACACATTTTGAAATTATCATAGAGTCAGGTCATGTCATATTTTGCACAGCATCTTCCTCCAACAATAAAGTTGTAAGTCATATTTAATTAAATCATCAAATTTTCTTCTCATTTGAAAACAATATGACATGAAATGTTGTTTAGGCCCTACTTGCTTTACTCTGTTTAACACTCATCCTGTCACAAAGGACATAAATGGTTATTCTATTTGTGTACTTTTTTTTTGTTTTTGTTTTTCAAGGCAGGGTCTCACTCTAGCTTTGGCTGACCTGGAATTCACTATAAACTTTCAGCCTGGCCTAAAACTCACAGCGATCTTCCTACCTCTCCCTCCTGAAGGCTGGCATTAAAGGCATGTGCCACCATGCCTGGCAATATCTCTGTACTTTGTAAACATGACAACAGCAAGGTTCTAGATGCTAAGTCCCCATTCACATTGGTATTGAAAGACAATAGATATAGATACACAGAGGTCATAGGTGAAAATACTGAAATTGAGTGAGAAACCAAGCTCAGAAGCTAAATGATACCAGAAGAAATGGCAGAAAATGGTGAGGAAATTTGTAGATTTAGGAAAATTCTTCAGAATAAGGCTCCATATCTACCTATCACAGCACATTTCACTGTTTTCCAAAGGGGATGATCATAAAAGCATTCAACCGAGTTACTAATCAATATGGGCCTAACCTTTTATTTGTACATTTGAATTTCTTTGTCTTGCTTTAGTAGTAGTGTCCTGTAAATTATCAACTTCTTTCTTCTCAGAAAGAGACTCAGAAATGCGCTGCTAACATAATGAAGAAAATGGTTTCAAAAAAAATCTATTCAGAGCTATGAGTCGAATCATATTATATATTTCAACAGACCCCATTCTTCAAAATAAAACCATATTATATTTAAAATCACATTTCTTCAATCAGGTGCAGTAAAAATTTGTATTAAACTCATATTTGTTTTCTTCTTTATCCATGCAATAACCAAAGTAACTAAATTAGGTAGGTAAAAGTATAATTTTTGAATACAATGCTGTTGGGAAAGAATATCTTTTCAAGAAATAGTTTAGAATATCAAGGTGTGAATCATTTGCTGTCAAATGTAGCAGGCCATGTTTGTATTTTTTTAAAATTTTTATTAGCATTTTCCATGATTATTAAAAAAATCCCATGGTAATTCCCTCCCTCCCCCCCCCCACTTTCCCATATTTGTATTTTTAATGTAGGCCAGGCTGACCCAGATCTCATTCTTTTTTTTTCTAAGATTTTTAATTAATTATTACAGACAGAAAGAGAGAAAGAAGGGGAGAGAGAGAGAAAAAGAGAGAGAGGTAGAGAAGTGGTACAGCATGATCCCTAGCCACTGGAACTGAACTCAAGATACATGCTCCACCACATGCATCTTTCTTACGTGGGACCTGCTGCCATGGACGAAAACATACACATAGGTTAAGTTCGCTCAAAGGAAAGAGTAGTTCAAAAATCTTTATAGAATTAAGTAAAAGATTTTAACCATGAAATCCTAGGTATGGTTTGGTCCATAGATACAGCATTTGACTTTGAAATTAATGATATATTATCTAAAACCATGAATATTGAGGCCCTGGAATTAGTCCTTAACATGAATTCAAATTTGAGACCATCACATACTTCTTATATATAAATTCAAATTAGTAAATGAGTCATCAGACTTGATTTGGGGCTCTTTTTAAAGAAAGATTTGTTATGCCTTTATATAAATGGAGGTTCACATGCTACTTACCCGTAAGTTCCTAGTAGGAACTCAGCCATCAGACTTGGTTTGGAACTTTTTTTTTTAATTTAAGGAAGAGAATGGGCACACTATAATCTTCAGCTGCTGTAAATGAACTTGAGACACATGTACCACCTTGTGCATTTGGCTTATGTGGGTCCTTTGAATTGAACCTGTATCCATTGGCTTTGCAGGCAAGTGCATTGAATGCAAACCCATCTTTCCAGCTTGTGAACTCATTTTTTAAAATGATATGTTATGACTTTATACAAGTGGAGGCTCAGATTATCAGAAAGCAAAATTGCAAAGCCACTGAAAGATGATCTGTGGCTCTAGTTGAATGCAAGCTCTGGCAACACACTATCAACATGCAATCAGATAGTAAAAAAAGTAAAATTAAAATGGCATGCATTATCTTATGAGGCCAAGACACATGCATTTATATAGGTCTACAGAAAGTATTGAAAGTGAATATACAGTATATCTTTAGTTTTAAAATTAGGATTTTCCATACCATTGGTATATCCATTTCACTGTCTCCACGACTGGCTTTCTGTATTTCTGGTGTCACAGTATGAACTTCTGATGCTTCTAGAAAAAAAGGACACTTCAAGTAAATGAATTGCCTGAAAATAATTGCACCAAAATTTAGAGAATAGAAACCTTTAATTATAGTAAAATTTTATCAATAACTTTAATTTTCAAATAATCTGACCCTTACTTGAATACATAATTCTTTGGAGTTCATTGGATTTTTTTTTGTTTAATCCAAGGAAAACTTTATTAAAGTAATAAGCATAATGTTAAATGACTCCACCTCCATCATCTCTTCTAACATATATCTTCATTTTAAAATGTTTTAATTAATCAATCACTTATTTAATTTGGAGAGAGAGAGAGTGAAGAGAGAGAGAGGAGATAGACACAATAAGAATGGACATGCCAGGACCCCAGCAAATGCAAATGAACTCCAGAGGCATGTACCCCCTTGTACATCTGGCTTATGTGGGTACTGTGGATTTGAACCTCGATGCTTTGGTTTGGCAGGTAAGTGACTTAAGCATTAAGCCATATCTCCAGCACTTCTATTAATTTTTGAACTGTAATCAAGTGACTGGTACCATCTATATCCCTGAAATGGTTCAGAAAAGAGAGTGATTACAAGGATCTCTTCATAAGCTTATCATCTCAGGTTAAATGTACAATTATCAAGATGTACATTTTGGAAACATCATAGTGACATATCATCTTACATTATTTAATGTAACATCCTTAAGACAGGAAAAAAACCAAAGGAAAAGTACTTTGTCATCAACTTTTAATCAATTCTCCCCTGTGTTTGTAAATACAGTAAAACAGAGAGTAACTTTTAGGATCCTACTCTGCCTACCAATGCCTCAGTCTCATACAAGAAAACATAATGGATTATGCTATCTTTTTTTTTTTTTTTTTTTTTTTTTTTTGGTTTTTCGAGGTAGGGTCTCACTCTGGTCCTGGAATTAACTCTGTAGTCTCAGGGTGGCCTTGAACTCACGGTGATCCTCCTACCTCTGCCTCCCGAGTGCTGGGATTCAAGGCGTGCACCACCATGCCTGGCGGATTATGCTATTTTATCTTTGTTCTGCCTATAGGAGGACAGCTCTGCTCATGTTGCTAACTTTCCTTGCATCACTGTGTGAGTGGTTGAACTTCATTGGCTCAACAATTATTTATGGAGACCTTCCTAAATTCAGGCCTTGGATATTAAAAGAGCTCAATGATAGGCTTAGGAATGGCTTTCCAAGACATGACACATGGTCTGGTGGTGCACAGCATGACAACATGTGTACTCAGAATGAAAACATTCATTAAAACATCAATAGGTTGGTACAAGTCTATAGGAGAAAATATGAAAATCAGTGGTAAAGGACATACTAGCAACAGAATGATACTAAAGGAAAAAGCAGCAAAAGTTATGGCTGAATATGTATATTTTGACAAAACTTGTTCTGTTAAGGCTACCTAACTATCAGTGCTTACATTGTAATGCTTTCAAAATAGTTTCATGATCAAAGTAGCACGAGACCAATTTCTAATCAAGTGTAATTCTTACCTTTTATTTTCGAATGTGTTGTTTGTTTTCTTTGAGTAATACTTATAGGACCATCTTCTTTCTTCTTAGAAAGAGGCTCAGAAATACTCTGTTAATAGGAAAAACAAGAGTTTCCACATCTTGTATGCATAAATACAAAGACATTCGTATTTAATATTACTAAATCAAGTCTTCATCATAAGCAAAGCAGGTATTCAAAACAACATTTCTTTAATAGAGACCTGTGTAAAGTGTTATCAAAATCAGGTCTGACATGATGCTCACCCAAGTGCAATAGTGGCATATAACCTTGGTGGGTAATGAACTGCTCTTGGATTGGCTAACATATCCACTCAGTGGAACAGATCCCATAGCTGGAACTGGGAAACAAGACAGACTCACATCCAAATAACGAGTTTGCTCTCCAATATCAAGCTGCCACCATTCTTGGGCTACAAGAGGACCTACACCTATTAAATTCTCTCTAGGCTAATATGGTCATCCTATTTATCCAGTGCTCACTTCAATCTCCGCTGGTGAATTTGCTTCTCTTTTATCAGATGGATGTAGAACCTGAGGGAAAAAATCAGCCCATCATACCTCATCAGGGCCCTTGCTGAAATCATAGAGTAATTGGGGAAATGAGCAAGCATGCTATTTTCTTGGTGAACCTGGTACCAGCACAAGGTTGAAGGAGATAGACACAGAGGACACTCAACTCCTACCAAACTAGAGATCCAGAGACACAGAGGCTCCCAAGTCCTCATAACTGAAGTAGACCTAAAATGAACCCAATATGGTTCAGGGAAATTCACAGAAGTGTTAGAGCCACAAGTTGGGACATTACATACAGAGACATTGCCTCCTCCACATGACTGATGGCAACCCCCACAATGCACGACCAAAATCCCCAAGGGGATAAGTGTCATCATCAGTGAGGAGGATCCCTTCAGAGAGATGGACAGGAATGAGGGTAAGGATGGTATCAACATGTGCTGTTTACACAGTGAATATGTACATAACTAATAAAGACAAAAGCTCAGGTCTGTTTCTGGTCATCTTACAGCCTGTCTACCAGGAGGAAGCAACTGTGGCAAACTTAGAGAAAAAGGGAAACATTTACATGGACAGAAAATAGGGATAAAGAATCTGTTTTAAAACTAGAAATCATATTAGGTTTAATTAAAATGATATATAGTTTAGAATTACTATGCATGTCTTCAACAATCTAGAATGATCATCAAATCTATATACCAAGGCAAGAGAGAGAGAAGCATAAGAGCATCTATCTGCTGTTTTAAATGTGACACGTTCACTTAACGATTTTTATTTATTTGAGAGCAACAGGCAGACAGAGAGACAGATAGGAAGAGAGAGAGAAAGAGAGAGAGGGGGAGGGAGATAATGTGTGTGTCAGGGAGTCCAGCCACTGTTAAGGAACTCCAGATGCATGTGCCACCTTGGCATCTGGCTTTCGCGACTATCAAAGCTATACACCAAGGCAAGAGAGAGAGAAGCCTAAGAACAACTATTTGCTGTTTTAAATGTGACATGTTCACTTTTTTTTGTGATTCTAACCTTAAGTTCATATTTTCTATTTTTTACGTTCACTTTTTTAACAAGATTTTTATATATTTGAGAGCAACAGACAGAGTCAAAGAGGAAGAGAGAGAGAAAGAGAGAGAGAGTAGGAAAGAGAAAGAGGGAGAGAGAGAGAGAGAGAGGGAGAAAGGGAGAGTTGAGAGAGATAATGTATGTGCCAGGTACTCCAACCACTGCTAAGGAACTCCATGTATGTGCCACCTTGGCATCTGGCTTACGTGGCTCCTGGGGGTACTGGGGTCCTTAGGTTTCACAAACAAGCACTTAACCTCTAAGCCATGTGCTGAGCCCATGTATGTGATTAATCTCTCTTCCCTGTAAGGGCACAGCGATCCAGTTCACATTGCTTACTCTGTCATTCTTGCATTATAGACATGACCATGAGTACCTACACTCCACATGTTTCTCCTACAATATAGATGCCCTCACACATGTTAATATGTTTGGCATGTGCTCGTGTCTTCGAATGGGCTTGTACCTCACAAGTGCAAAATCTTATTCTGAATGAGAAATACAACCCTCACACTGCCCTGGTGGCACATACATGCTCTCTCAATCTTCTTGGGTAAAATCCACCTCAATTTTATTCACAGGACTCAAAAATTTTACTGTGTTTTATCTGCTTGCATATTTTATATTATCATTATAATATCATAGGATATTTATGATATATGGAGTTTTAAGGTCTATCATAGAGAAGGTGTGACATAAGAGCAATGGTTTCCAACTGAAAACACATCAAAGAGCCTCACAAAGTCCTCATGCACCAATGAGAACACTGCTCACATACATCACTTTCAAGTACTTTGTGTGAATTCAAATAGTGCAGAGTACTCAGAAGCAATTGTAACTCACTCACTTTGCAATGGTGTAGGATAATTCTGATGATATTTGTGGCTATGGGGAGTTATTTAAAAAGCAACAGCCATCATGTCACAAGGGCATATTTAATAAATAGGCACGTGTAGCTGTAGCAAAATGAAATGCAAAAGAAAAGGTACAGCCTTTATGTTTGTAATGAAGGGATGAATATCTAAACACATTTCTTTTTTCTCTTTTCTCTTTTTTTTCCCCCCCAGGTAGTATCTCACTCTAGCTCAAGCTGACCTGGAATTAATCTCAGGGTGGCTTTGAACTCATGGTGATCCTTCTGCCTCCTAGGTGCTGCTAAACACAAATTTTGACCCCTAGGCAATAACCTACCCTTAACATAAATTCAATTTCCTAGCCTTCAAAACTAGCTTGCCTTGAATCCAAAATAGAAACTGAGTCACCAGACTTAATTTTCATCTTAAATTCTGAGATATATTATGCTTTGATAGAAATAGAGACCCAGATTTTTATCATGAAGACAACTTGTGGAGCCCTGGAGGATGATTTCCTGATGTAAATTATTATAGGCTCTCTCAATAGCCTAAGAACCAGGCATGTATGAAAACTGTTCCAAATTAAATGATAACTTGCCAGTTACTTATAATGCAATCTCAAGTGAATTTTAACTTGTCACATGCATATTTTGAACCCATAACAAGTATGAATATATTAAATTGAAGATTTCATACCCGTGACTCAGCCTTGTCACTGTCACCATGGCTGTCTCGGCTGCCTTCTACTTTCATTATAGGCTCTGCTGCTGCCATACAAAAAACATACACTTAGGTAAAATTCACTCAAAGAAACAGTAACTCAAACAAAAAATCTTTATAGAATTAAGTAGAAGGTTTTAATTATAAAAATCCTAGGTTTGGTTTGGTGTTACACACCTCTAATACGAGCATTCAGGAGGAAAAGGTAAAAGAGGATCCTTGTGAGTTCAAGGCCAGCCTAGGAGTATAGAGTTTTAGGTCAGCCTTGGCTGGAGTGACACCATACCACAAAAATGAACCCAACCTCCAGAGAAGGAAAACAATAAGTAAAAATGTATTATTTTCACCAATCAGACATTCCATTGAACTGAATTTAAAGACATTTCTATATTTAGAAACCTTAAAAATATCACTGGGACAGATTGTAGAAATAAACATGATCTGAGAAAGCAATGATTGCAAACTTCCACTCAAAATTTGCCACCTCAGGCAATGAACAACATGCAAGACACACTTTTGAAAATATCATAGGGACATGTCAAGTCACATTTTGCACAGTGTCTTCCTTCAACAAGAAAGTTATGAGTCAAATGTAATTACACCATCAAAATTTCCTTCTCTTTTTCTTATTTCAAAGAAACTTGATATGAAACACTCTTTTGTGCCCCACTTGTTTTACTTTGTTTAAGATTCATCCTTCTACAAAAGACATAACTGTTCATTCTGTTTGCATACTTGTAAAAACATTTTTATTTATTTATTTGAGAGAGAGAGATACAGAAATAGGCAGGTAGAGAGAGGGGGGGGGGAAATGCATGCACCAGGTCCTCTGGCCCTGCAAATAAACTCCAGACATGTGCGCCCCTTTGTGTATCTGGCTTACATGGGTCCTGGGATGTGAACCTGGTTCCTTTGCCTTTGCAAGCAAGGCCTTAACTGCTAAGCCATCTTTCCAGCCCCCTGTTTCTGTACTTTTTAAACATGATGACAGCAAGGCTCCTACATGCTACGTCCCCATTCATGTTGGTGTGAATGGCTAATTTTCATTTTCCTCTAGAGTTATGTTATTGATGGAGATTTGCTTAATGTCAGTTACTAAAGTGGGAAAGAGCTCAGTGTGAGGTTTAGGAATGGCATGCAAACACTGTCCATGACATGATGTGCATGATGGTATGCAGCATTTTGTGCACTCTGCGTGGAAGCATGTAAGACAATAGGTATAGATACACAGAAGTCGATAGGTGAGAATACAGAAATTGAGTGAGAAATCATGCTCAGAAGCTGAATGATACCAGAAGGAAGAAAATGGTGAGAAAGTTTGTAGATTTAGGACAATTCTGCTGGATAAGGTTATACATCTACCAATCACAGGACATTTCCCTATTTTCCAAAGGGAATGGTCATCATTAAAGCACTCAACATGGTTCCTAATCAAGATGGTCTGACCTTTTATTTGTACATTTGCCATTCGTTGTCCTGCTTTAGTAGTGGTGCCAGGTACATTATCAACTTCTTTCTTCTCAGGAAGAGACTCAGGGATACGCTGCTAACATAATTTAGAAAAGTATTTTACAAACTCTATCCAGAGGTTCAAGTACATGTATATTATATATTTCAAAAGCATCCCAATCTTCAGAGTAAAAGAAACAAGTATTGGAATTCACTTTTCTTCAATAGGGTGCTGTAAAAATAGGGATCAAAATCTTATCTACTTTCTGCCTTCTCCAGACAATATCCAGAGATATAACTGAGGGAGGTAAAGGCAATTTTTCAATACAATGCTGTTGGGAAATGTTCCCAATAAATAGTTTAGAATAACAAAATTACATTGTTTGCACCCCAATGTAGCAGGCTATTTTTTATAATTTTACTGTAGCCCAGGCTGACTTGGATCTCATTCTGTGGATCCAGACTGGCCTCAATCCCAGACATCGCTTCCTTCCTCTGTCTCCCAATTGCTGGGATTAAAGGCATGCAGCACCGCACCCAATTAAGAACTCTTTGTTAAAACTGTATTGCAATGACCCCATGAGTGTAGGGAATACATAAATACTTTAGAAAATCAAAGTTTACACTGTTTTCTTTCAAATTTAGCAGGTTACATTTGTAATTTTACCATAGCACAAGCTGACCAGCATCTCATTTTTTCAATTGGCCTCAAGCCCAGACCTCTCCTTTCTCTGCCTCCCCATTGCTGGGAATAAGGCATGCAGCACCATACTCAATTCGGAACTGTTTGTTAAAAACTCATTGCAATGACCTCATTAAAGTAGTAGATACATAAAAATACACATTCTCGTGGAGTGGGGACAGACCAGAGTGAACTAGAATCAACAAGGAAAGATTCAGCCTTTGAGTTTGGAATTAATCACTGATTATACAAAAACATCAAGTTTGAGCACTGTGAATATTGACCAATTCACCTGAAATCCAGACCATCACATGCTACTTACCCATAATAGTCTAGTAGGAGCTCAGTTATTGGACTTGGTTTTGAACTGATTCCTTTTTTTTTTTTTTTTTTTTTTTTTTGAGGTAGGGTCTCACTCTAGCCCAGGCTGACCTGGAATTCACTATGGAGTCTCAGGGTGGCCTCGAACTCATGGTGATCCTCCTACCTCAGCCTCCCAAGTGCTGGGATTAAAGGCGTGCACCACCATGCCTGGCTGAACTGATTTCTTAATGATACTTTATGCCTTTAAACAAATGGAGGCTCAGAATATCAGAAAGCAAAATTGCAAAGCCACTGAAAGATGATCTGTGGCTGTCGTTGGATGCAAGCTTTCACAACACACTACCAGCATGCAATCAGACACATATGTCCAAAAGTAAAACTAGAGTGGCATGCATTACCTTATGAGGTCAACAGAAGTCCATTCAAATAGGTCTACAGTAAATTTGGAAAGTGAACATGCAATATATATGCAGTTTTGAAATTTGAATACTCTTACCATTAGTAGGTCCATTTTGCTGTCTCTATGGCTGGTTTTCTGTATTTCCGGTTTTGCAGTATCATCTGCTGATGGTTCTAGAAAAAAAATTGCCACTTCAATTAAATGAATTGCATGAAAATAACTGTACTGGAAAATTTAGGGTATAGAAACTATTTATTATAGTAAAATTTGTATTAATAACTTTGATTTTCACATAATCTGAACCTTACATGTATATGTAATTCTTTTGAGATTTTTAAAATTTTGAACCTTGGGGCTGGAGAGATGGCTTAGCGGTTAAGCGCTTGCCTGTGAAGCCTAAGGACCCCTGTTCGAGGCTCGATTTCCCAGGACCCACGTTAGCCAGATGCACAAGAGGGCGCACGCATCTGGAGTTCGTTTGCAGTGGCTGGAAGCCCTGGCGCGCCCATTCTCTCTCTATCTGCCACTTTCTCTCTCTGTCTGTCACTCTCAAATAAATAAATAAAAGTCAAAATTTTGAACCTTACACATGTGACTTGTACCATCTCTAGCCTTGAAATATCTCAGAAAAAGAATATTTACAAGGATCTCTCTATAAGCTCATCAGCTCAGGTTAAATGTACAATCCCCCAAGATAACTATCAGTGCTTACATTGTAAGGTTTTCAAAATGGTTTTATGGTAAAAGTAGTATGAAACCAATTTTTAACCCAGTATAATTCTTACCTTTTATTTGTGAATGTGTTGGATGTTTTGGTCTTTGAGCAACATTTATATGACCATCTTCTTTCTTGCTAGAATGAGGCTCAGAAATACTCTGTTAATAGGAAAATTAAGAGTTTCCATTTCTCGTATACATATATAAAAGACATTCATATTTATGTTACAAAATCATCAGGTCTTCATTGTAAGAGGAGCAAGAATTCAAAACAACATTTCCTTAATAGAGACCTATCTAAAGGGTTATTAAAAGCAAGTCTGTTTCTAGTCATCTTACAGCCTATGTAACCAGTGGAAGCAACTGTGGCAAGCTAAGATAAATATGGAAAACTTTCATGGGCAAAATATTAGTGGTAAAGAATCAGCTTTAGGGCTGGAGAGATGGCTTAGCGGTTAAGTGCTTGCCTGTGAAGCCTAAGGACCCTGGTTCGAGGCTCAGTTCCCCAGGTCCCACGTTAGCCAGATGCACAAGGGGGCACACGCATCTGGAGTTTGTTTGCAGAGGCTGGAAGCCCTGGCGTGCCCATTCTCTCTCTCTCCCTCTATCTGTCTTTCTCTCTGTGTCTGTCGCTGTCAAATAAATAAATAAATAATTTTTAAAAAAGAATCAGCTTTAAAAGCTAGAAATCATGTTAGGGTTAAATAAAATGATCTGTAGTTGAGATTTCCTATGCATGTCTTAGCCAATCTAGGAAGATCATCAGAGCTATACACCATGCCAGAGTGAGAAAGAAGCATAAAGTTATCTATTTGCTATTTTAAATGTGACATGTATACTTTCAAAGAGATTAATCTCTCTTCATTGCAAGGACACATGTGATATTGTTCACATTGTTTACTTTGTCATTCTTTTTTTTTTTTTTTTCCAGATAGGGTCTCACTCTAGCCCAGACTGACCTGGAATTCACTATATAGTCTCAGGGTGCCCTTGAACTCATGGCAATCCTCCTAGCTCTGCCTCTTAATTGCTGGGATACTCTGTCATTCTTGAATGACATACATGATCCTGAATACATATATTCAACATGTTTCTTTTACATTGGAGAAGCCCTCACACTGCACTGTGGCACATACATGCTCTCTTAGCCTGCTCGATAAAAGTAACCTCAACTTTATTCACAGGACTCAAAACATTTACTGTGTTTTATCTGCTTGCATATCTTATACTATCATTATAGTATCATAGGCTTTGCATGATATATGGAGCTTTTAACGTGCATCATAGAGAAAATGTGACCTAAGAGGCATGGATTCCAAGTCAAAACACATCAGAGATCTTTACAATGGCCTCACACACCAATGAAAGAACTGCCCAGACTCATCACTTTTAAGTACTTTATGTGAATTCAAATAGTGTTGAGTATTCAGAAGCCCACAGGCATCAGTGTAGAATACTTCTTATGATATTTGTGGATATGGGGAATTATTTTAAAAGCAACTAAAAACAACAGCTACCATTTCACGAGGGCTTGTTTAATAAATTTGCCCTATGTGTAGTGAAATGGAAGGCAAAGAAAAGATGCAGCCTTTAGGTTTTTAATTAAGGACTGATGATCTAAGCACACAATGTGACCCACAGGCTAGAATCTGTCCTTAACATAAGTTCAATTTCCTAGCCTGCAGAACTAGCTTGCCTTCAAACCAAAATAGAAGCTTAGCCACCAGACTTGATTTTCACTCTAATTTTCTGAGAAATATTATGCTTTTATAGAACTAGAGACCCTGAATTTTATCATAAAGACAACTTCTGGAGCCCCTGACACATAATGTGTAGATGTAAATTATTATAGGCTCTTTCAATAGTCTAATATCATGGCATGAGCTGAAATTCTTCCAACTAAATGATAACTTGATATCAATTACCTGTAGGTCAATCTCAAGTGTATTTGCATTTATCAAATTACATTTTTAACCCCAAAAAATATTATTACATGCTGTTAAATCTGCAGATGTCATACCCGTGACTCAGCCTTGTAACTGTCGCTATGGTTGTCGCGACCGCCTTCTATTTTCACTACAGGCTCTGCTGCTGCCATAGACAAAAACATACATATAGGTAAAATTCGCTCAAAGGAAACTGTAGTTCAAAAATCTTTATAGAATTAAGTAGGATATTTTAATTATAAAATCCTAAGTATGGTTTCTTGACACAAACTACTAATACCAACATCCAGGAGGCAAAGGTCAAAGGTTTCTTGTGCATTCAAGGCCAGCCTAGAAGTATTTGTTCTAGGACAGCTTAGGCTACAGTGACAGCACACCTCAAAAATAAACCACCTTCCACAGGACATAAATGAGTGAAACTGTATTACTTTCATAAATCAAACATTCCATTCAACTGAATTTAGAAGACACTTTTATATTTACAAACATTAAAAATATCACTTCTGCAGACTCTAGAAATAAACATGATCTGAGAAAGCAATGATTGCAAACTTCCATACTCAAATTTAGCACGTGAGGACCAATGAAAAACATGAAAGATACCCATTTTAAAATTATCATAGAGTCATGTCATGTCATATTTTACATAGTATCTTCCTCCAACATTAAGTTATAAGTCATATCTAATTAAATTGTCAAATTTTCTGTCATTTTTTTTTCTCATTTCAAAGCAACATGACATGAAATGCTGTTTTGTGCCCCACTAGCTTTACACTGTTTAAGACTCATGTTGCCACAAACGACATAAGTGGTTGTTCTGTTTGTGTACTGCTTTTTTGGTTTTTCAAGGTGGGTTCTCACTGTAACTTAGGCTGACCTGGAATTCTCTATATAGTCTCAGAGTGGTCTTGAACTCATAGCAATCCTCCTACCTCTGCCTTCTGAGTGCTGGCATTAAAGGCGTGCACCACCATGCCTTGTAATTTTTGTGTACTTTTTAAACTTGACAACAGTGAGGTTCCTAGATGCTAGGTCCCCATTCATGTTGGTATTCATGTTGGTATATTGTAAGACAATATGTATAGATACATAGAGTTCATAGGTGAAAATACAAAAATTGAGTGAGAAACCCAACTCAGAAGCTGAATGATACCAGAAGAAATGGAAGAAAATGGTGAGGAAATTTGTAGATTTAGGAAAATTCTGCTGGATAAGGCTCCATATCACAGGATATTTCACTGTTTTCCAAAGGGAATGATCATAAAGGCATTCAACCGAGTTACTGATCAATATGATTCTAACCTTTTATTTGTACATTTGACATTCCTTGTCTTGCTTTAGTAGTAGTGTCCTGTAAATTATCAACTTCTTTCTTCTTAGAAAGAGACTCCGAAATACGCTGCTAACATAATGAAGAAAACAGTTTCAAAAAACAATCTATTCAGAGCTCCGAGTCGAATCATATTATATATTTCAAAGAACCCCACTCTTCAAAATAAAATCATGTTATATTTAAAATCACATTTCTTTAATCAGGTGCAGTAAAAATTGGTATTAAAGTCATAGTGTTTTCTGCCTTATCCATGCAGTAACCAAAGGAACTAAATTAGTAGGCAAAATGATGATGTTTGTATACAATGCTATTGGGAAAGAATATCTTCCCGAGAAATAGTTTAGAATATCAAAGTGTGCATCATTTGCCCTCAAATGTATCAGGCCATGTTTATAATTTTACTGTAGGCCAGGCTGACCCAGATCTCCCCCCCTCCTCCGTCTTCTTTTAAATATTTTTAGTTAGTTATTACAGACAGAAAGAGAGGAAGAAGAGGGGAGATAGAGAGAGAGAAGGGGCATGGCGTGGCCTCTAGCCACTGGAATTGGACTCCAGATGCATGCGCCACCATGTGCATCTGGCCTACTTGGGACCTGGAGAATCAAACATGGGTCCTTAGGCTTCA
This sequence comes from Jaculus jaculus, assembly GCF_020740685.1. Classification (NCBI taxonomy): domain Eukaryota; kingdom Metazoa; phylum Chordata; class Mammalia; order Rodentia; family Dipodidae; genus Jaculus; species Jaculus jaculus. The sequence goes on from NC_059109.1 coordinate 115,638,252, forward strand.
CAGACGCACCTTGACGGCTAAGCCATCTCTCCTGCCCGGGACCTCATTTTTTTCATCCAGACTGGCTTCAAGCCCAGACCTCTCTTCCTTTTTCTACCACCTAATTCCTGGGATTAAAGGCATGCAGCACCATCCCCACTTGAAAACTATTCATTAAAACCCAATTGCAATGACCTCAATAGAGTAGTAAATACATAAAAATGCAATACACATTCTTGCAGAGAGGGAACATGCCACAGTGAAGTTTAAATTACAAGAAAACTTTCAGTGTTGACTTTGGAATTAATCACTGATTATATGAAAACATCAAGTTTGAGCACTGGGATTATTGACCTATTCACTTGAAATCTGGACCACCACATGCTACTTACCCATAATTACCTATTAGGAACTCAGTCACCAGACTTGATTTTGAACTCATGTCTTAATGATACCTTATGCCCTTATACAAAGGGAGGCTCATATCAGAAAGCCAAACTGCAAAGCCACGTTGCTTACTCTGTCATTCTTGAATGACAGACATGTCCACAAATACCTATATCTGATATGTTTCTTTTATGTTAAAGATTCCCTCACACATATGTTTGGCATGTGCTCATGTCTTCAAATAGGCTTATATCTCGCATCTTGTTCTGGATGAGAAATACAACCCTCACACTGCACTGATGGCACATACATGTTCTCTCAATCTGCTTGGATAAAAGTCACCTCAATTTTATTCACAAGACTCAGAAAAATTTACTATGTTTTATCTGCTTGCATATTTTTTTATTATCATTACAATATTATAGGCCCTGCATGATACAATGGAACTTTTAATGTGACATAAGAGCAATGGATTCCAACTCAAACCACACCAAAGATCTTCACAAAGGCCTCATGCACCAAAGAGAGCACTGCCCAAACACATCACGTTGAAGTGCCCTATGTGAATTCAAGTAGGGTAGAATACTCAGAAACAACTTCAACTCACTCACTGGCAACACTGCAGAGTAATTCTGATGACATTCATGCATATGGGGAGTTATTTTAACAACAACAAAAAGCAATAGTCACTGTTTCACAAGGACACATTTAATAAGTATGGCTCGTATGTGTAGAGCACTGGAATGCAAAAGAAGTCTGCAAGTTTGTAATTAAGGACTGATTATGTAAACATAAATGTTGACCCACAGGAATCTTCCATCAACATAAATTCAATTTCCTAGCCTGCACAACTAGTTTTCCTTGAAGCTAGAATAGCATTTTAGACACCAGACTTGATTTTCAACCTGTTCTTTGTTTACTTATTTGACAGCAACAGAGAAAGAAACAGAGAGAGAGAGAAAGAGAGAGAGGGAGGGAGAGAATGGGTGTGCCAGGGCCTTCAGCCACTGCAAATGAACTCCATATGTGTGCACCTCCTTGTGCATCTGGCTAACATGGGTCCTGGGGAATCAAGCCTTGAACGGGGGTCCTTAGGCTTCACAGGCAAGCACTTAACTGCTAAGCCATCTCTCCAGCCCTCATTCTAATTTTTTGAGAAATATTATGCTTTGATAGAAGTAGAGATCCAGACTTTTATCATAAAGACCAGTTGAAGATCCCCTGAAAGGTGATGTCTACATGTAAATTATTGCAGTCACTCCCAATAGTCCAACAACATGGCATGCACTAAAATACTTCCAAAATAAATGATAACTTGCTATCAATTACCTATAGGACAATCTCACATATATGTTCATTTGTTGCATGCACATTTTGAACCCAAATAAAGTATAAATATATGATTTTAAATTGAAGATTTCATACCTGTGACTCAGCCTTGTCACTGTCTCCATGGCTGTTTCGGCTGCCTTCTATTTTCATTATAGGCTCTGCTGCTGCCATAGCAAAAACATGCTTAGGTAAAATTTGCTCAAAGGAAACAGTAATTAAAAAAATCTTAATAGAATTAAGTACAATGCTTTAATTATAAAAGTCCTAGGTTTGACTTGGTGGCACACACTATTGATATCAGCATTCAGGAGGAAAAGGCCAGCGGATCCTTGTGAGTTCAAGGCCAGCCTAGGAGTATAGAGTGAGTTCTAGGTCAGCCTTGGTTTGAGTGACACCACATCTCAAAAATTAATCTGCCACCCACAGAAAAATCTGAAAGAAAATGAATTACTTTTATAAGTCAGACATTAGATTAAACTGAATTTTGAAGACACTTCCATATTTGGAGACATTAAAAATATCACTGGGACAGACTATAGAAATAAACATGACCTGAGAAGGGAATGATTGCAAAGTTCCATTCAAAATTTAGCACCTGAGGAACAATGAACAACACACTAGATACACATTTTGAATACATCATAGGTGCATGTCATGTCATATTTTTCGGTGTCTTCCTCCAACAAGAAAGTGATAAGTCATATGTAATTAAACCATTAAAATTTCTGTCAATTTTTTTCTCAGCTTACAACATGGCATGAAACACTCTTTGTGCCCCACTTCCCTTACGTTCTTTAAGAATCATCATTCCAAAAAGACATAACTGGTCATTCTGTCTCTGTACTTTTAAAAAAAAATTATTTATTTGAGAGCGATAGATAGATAGAGAGAGAGAGAGAGAGAGAGAGAGAGGGAGAGAGAGAGAGAGAGAGAGGGAGAGAATGGGTGTGCCAGTGCCTCCAACCACGGCAAACAAACTCCAGATGCATGCACCCCCTTGTGCATCTGGCTAATGTGGGTCTTGGGGAATTGAGCCTCAAACTGGGGTCCTTAGGCTTCACAGGTAAGGGCTTAACCACTAAGCCATCTCTCCAGCCCCATCTCTGTACTTTTTAAACATGATGACAGCAAGGCTTCTATATGCTAAGTCCCCGTGCATGCTGGTGTGAATGGTTGATTTTTATTTTCCTCCACAGTTTTGTTATTGATGGAGATTTGCTTAATGTCAGTTACTGTAGTAGAAAATAGCTCAATGTGACATTTAGGAATGGCATCCAAATACTCTCCATGACATGATGTTACAGAACATGATGTGCACTTATGTATAAAAACATGTAAGACAATAGGTATAGATACATAGAAGTCAATAGGTGAAAACAGAAATTGAGTGAGAACCTTGCTCAGAAACTGAATAATACCACCTGATGAGGAAGAAAATGCTGAGGAAATTTGTAGATTTAGGAAAATTTTGCTGGATTAAGCTCCATATCCACCTATCACAGACTACTTACCTGTTTTCCAAAGGGAATGATAATCATAAAAGCATTCAACTGTGTTACTGATCAATATGGATCTAACCTTTTATTTGTACATTTGCCGGTCGTTGTCTTGCTTCAGTAGTAGTGCCATGTAAATTATCAGCTTCTTTCACCTCAGAAGGAGACTCCGGGATATGCTGCAAAAACAATGAAGAAAACGGTTTCAAAATATCTATTCAGAGCTACAAACGGAATCATATATATATATATATGTATATATATATATATATAAATGAACCCCACACTTCAAAACAAAAGGAACAAGTATTTAAAATCATATTTCTTCAAATTGTTTGCTGTAAAAATTGTTTTAGATATCACATTTATTTTCTGCCTTATCCATGCAATAGCCAATGGAACTGAATTAGGTAGGCAAAAGGAAAACTTCTGAATACCACACAATACCACAAACAGTATGTTCCTAAGAAATACTTTAGAATAACAAAGTTTACACCATTTGCCCTCAAATGTAGCAGGCCATGCTTGTAATTTTATTGTAGCCCAGGCTGACCTGGATCTCATTCTTTGATCTGGACTGGCTATTGAGCCCAGATTTGTCCTCCGTCCTCTGCATCCCAATTGCTGGGATTAAAGGCATGTAGCACCATACCCAATTGCTACCCATTTGTAAAAATCCAATTGAAATGATCTTATTAGATTAGTAAATACATACAATTACACATTCTAGTAGAGAGGAGACACACCCCAGTGAACTGAAAACTACAAGAAAAGATTCAACCCTTGACTTTGGTGTTAATCACCAATTATATGAAAACACCAAGTTTGAGCACAGGGACTATTGACCCGTTCACTTGAAATCGAGACCATCCCATGTTACTTAGCCATGATTTTCTATTTGGAACTGAGTCATCAGGCTTGATTTTGACCTCAATTCTTAACGACATCTTATGCCTTTAAACAACTGGAGATAGAGGTTATCAGAAAGCAAAATTGCAAAGCCACTGAAAGATGATCTGTGCCTGTCGTTAAATGCAAGCTCTCACAACACACTACCAACCTGCAATCTGAAAGATCTATCCAAAAGTAAAACTAAATTGGGATGTATTACCTCATGAGGCCAACAAATATGCATTTATATAGTGATACAGTACATTTTGAAAGTGAATACACAGAATATATTTAGTTTTAAAATTTGAATACTCCATACCTTTGGTATATCCATTTCACTGTTTCCATGACTGACTTTCTGTATTTCAGGTTTCACAGTATGATCTTCTGATGCTTCTAGAAAAAAAAATGGACACTTCAATTAAATGACTTGCATAAAAATAATTGCACTCAAAATACTATGGAATAGAGCTTTAGTTGTAGTAAAATATTTATTTATATATTTGATTTTCAAATATTCTGAACCTTACTTGAATATGTGGTTCTTTTAATATTTTTTGATGTTTGTTTTAGGTAGGGTCATGCTCTAGCCAAGGCTGACTGGGAATTTACTATGTAGTCTCAGGGTAGCCTTGAAGTCATGGCAATCCTTATATCTCTGCTTCTTGAGTGCTGGGATTAAAGGCATGTGCCACCACACCTGTCTAAGATTCTGTTATGTTTTGAACTTTAAACATGTGTCTGGTACTATCCCTAGCCTTGAAATGGTTCAGAAAAGAGAATGATTACAAGGATTTTATCTAAGCTCATCAGCTCAGGATAAATGCACAATTCCCCAAAATGCACATATTGAAAATATTGTAGTGACATGTCATCTCGCATTATTTACTGTAACATCCTTAAGACAGAAAAGGGCAAATGAGGGCTGGAGAGATGGCTTAGTGGTTAAGTGCTTGCCTGTGAAGCCTAAGGACCTCAGTTCAAGGCTCAATTCCCCAGGACACACATTAGCCAGATGCACAAGGGGGTGCAGGCATCTGGAGTTCGTTGGCAGTGGCTGGACACCTTGGCACACCCATTCTCTCTCTCTATCTGCCTCTTTCTCTATCGCTCTCAAATAAATAAATAAAACTAAAAATAAATAAATAAATGGCAAATGAAATGGAGTTTGTCATCAACTATTCTGTCTGTTTTCCCCTATGTATGTAAATAGTGTGCAATAGAAATAGTAATTTTTAGTATCCCACTCTCTTTATGTCTATTGATGACTCAGTCTGACACAAGAAGGCATCATGGATTATGCCATCTTTTTTTGTTGTTGTTGTTCTGTGTATATGACGACACAACTCTGCTCATGCAGCCAACCTTCTTTCCATCCTTGTATGAGTGGTTGATATTCTTTTGCTCAACAACTATTTATGGAGATGTTTCTAAATTCAGGCCTTGGGTATTAAAAGAGCTCGATGATAGCCTTAAGAATGGCTTTCTAAGACATGGCCCGTTGTCTGATGGTGCACAGCGTGTGACTGTGCACTCAGAATGAAAACATTCATTAAAACATCAACAGGTTGTTATGTCTATAGGAGAAAATACGAAAATCAGTCGTAAAGGACGTACTAGCAACAAGTGATGGTGAAAGTAAAGGAAGCAAAAGTTACGGCCAAATATGTCATTTTTTGACAAAAATTGTTGAGATAAGGCTTCCTGACTATCAGAGCTTACATTGTAATGTTTTCATGGTCAAAGTAGCCAGAAACCAATTTGTATTCAAGAATAGTTCTTACCTTTACTTTGTGAATGTGTTGTATGTTTTGGTCTTTGAGCAATAGTTATATGACCATCTCCTTTTGTCTTAGAAAGAGGCTCAGAAATACTCTGTTAATATAAAAAAAAAACATGAGTTCATTTCCAGCCAAGATGGTGACTGCCTAACTGCACCGCACATCCCCGGGAAAGAAAGGCAAGGCATTAAGGGTTCACTGGGTCTTTTAGGGGAGAGAAATCTCTAATAGGTTGCCAGTGGGAGGGCACAGAGGGGGGAAAAAGGGAATCTCTGATTCCCTTGCTCACGGGTAGCCCACCAGTCCCCCAATCACCCCAAGTAGTCCCCATACCCACAGACCCAGCTTCAGGATACCCCTGCACTTACTGTAGGAAAGGGGACCCAGCCCAGCATAGTTCCACTTGCCTCACTGCACAGGGATGATTACCCTGCTATCCCCGCCCACGTGTGACCTTGGGCAGGCTCTGCCTGCTGGCCAGCTGGAGCTCGGGCTCCATTGGTCCATTTGCCCACCACATGCTGATCCCTGCTTGTGCAAGCTTAGCCTGCTCTGCCCATTTGCCTACTTACTGCTCTGGCGGATCATGCGCGAGCTCAGGCCCATTCCACCTGCCCAGTGAGCTCAGGATTACGCTGCCTGTCCGCCTGTGCCAGCTCAGGTGCAAGCCCCTGCCTGTCTGCTGTGCCGGCTGACAGCCACTGTCCTGTTGTGAGCGAGCTCAGGCTGCTTCTGTGTCCCAGGCTGCTTCCGTGCTTGGTGCTTCAGCATCCCTTCGAGCGCTAGCGCAGGCAGCTTTGGCGCATCACTGCTTGAGAGCTCAGGCAACTTTGGCGCTCCTGCCATGCAGGCGCTCAGGCTGCTTTGGCATTGTGCCAAGTGAGAGCTCAGACTGCTTGGACATCTGGCCTTAGGCTGCTTCCGCTTCCCACTGTGCTTGAGCTCAGCCTGATCCACGTGTTAGCTCAAGGCCACTCAGCACATCTGCTTGCCTGCCAGCTAGCCCAGGCCAGTTCCCCAGAAAGCACCACTTCCCCGGCCCATCGAGACCACAGTCCTACTCTCCCTGTCCATAAACTGTGATGGGCAGACCACAATGCAAAGAAATAACATGAAAAATCAAATGTAAGTAAATCCAGTTAGAACACCCAGTCCTACAATGAACACCTCTAATCAAAACATAAAAGAGACATAAGGATCAGAACACCAAAATGAAGCTATGAGCAATGCAACCCTGACCAAGCTATTGGTAGAACTTTCAGAAAAGCAACAAAGGACCAATAATTGTGTGGATGCTGCCATCACTACATTAGACCTAATGGATAAGAAAATGCAAGAAGTTCAAAGACAGTTAAGAGATATGAAGGAGAGTGAAACAAAGAGGACCTCAAAAACCAGCTGGCGATGCTCAATGAAGACATAAAGAAATGCAAGGATGAATTCCAAGAAGCATCAAGAAAATCAGAAAATGATGTGAAAAGGGAGCTTGACAGAGGGATGGAAAGTATATATAGAAGGATAGTAGAAAATGCAAACCTAATTGAACAAGTCCAAAACTCTCTAGAAGCTCTCAAGAATAGAGTCAGCCATGTGGAGGATAGAAACTCTGATCTGGAAGACAAGATGGAAGAAACAGTTCGAGAGTTCAAAAGTTTCAATAAGTTCAAAAATTTCTGTGAACAGAACATGAGGGAATTGTGGGATACCCTTAAATGTCCTAATATCCAGATCAGTGGAATACCAGAAGGAGAAGAAATTCAGACCAAAGGCATGGAGAGCTTATTTAACAAAATAATCAAAGAAAACTTTCCCACTCTCTTAAAAGAAAGGCCCATCAAGATACAAGAAGCTAACAGAACTCCAAACAGATTGGACCAAAGGAGAAACTCTCCAAGACATATTGTCATTAAGGCTCTAAACATTGACACCAAAGAGAAGATCCTAAAAGCAGTTAGGGAAAAATAGCACATCACTTTTAAAGGTAACCCCATCAGAATTACTTCAGACTTCTCAATGGAAACCCTGAAAGCCAGAAGGGCCTGAAATGAAACACTGCAAAGTCTAAGAACCTATGGCTTCCAACCCAAAGTACTCTACCCAGCAAAAGTATCTCTCATAATAGATGGTGAAAGAAAAACTTTCCATGGCAAAACTCAGCTTTACAATTATAAGAACACAAAACCAAACTATAGAGAAAGTATTTCAGGAAATTCTCCACACAGAAGAATCAAATAATCAAACTCAAATGCCTATAAGAAGCAGATCACAATAGCCAAACTCAGAGAAGGCACAAAAAACATCAAAGTCCATGAAAACACCAAACCACATATACCAACACAATATGGCAGGGATCAAATCAAACCTCACAGTCATTACCCTAAATATTAATGGCCTTAATTCACTCATCAAGAGATGCAAGCTAACAGGATGGATAGAAAATTAGACCCCTCAATCTGTTGTCTTCAAGAAACCCATCTCACCACTAAAGACAGACACCTCCTCAGGGTGCAGGGGTGCAAAACAATATTTCAAGCAAATGGGAATAATAAACAAAGAGGCATAGCTATATTAATATTGTATAAAATAGACTTCCAACCAAAAATTATCAAAAAAGACAAAGAAGGCCACTTCCTACTTATCAAGGGAATGATCCACCAAGAGGATATTATAATCATAAATCTGTATGCGCCAAACACAGGGGCACCACAGTTCATAAAGTGAAACCTACTTGACAATAAAACAGAAATAACCACCAACACCATCATAATTGGGGACTTCAATACACCATTATCAGTAATAGACATACCATCCAAACAGAAACTCAATAGCGAAGTAAGAGAGCTCAATAAAACCATAGATCACTTAGACCTAATGGACATCCTCAGAACATGCCATCCCAAATCCACAGACTACACATTCTTCTCAGCAGCCCATGGAACATTCTCTAAAATAGATAATATACTGGGTCACAAAGCCTTCCTCCATATATTTAGGAAGACTGACATAATTCCCTGCACGATATCAGATCACAATACTATATTGCTAGAAATTAACAACAAAAGACCCACCAAGAATCCCATCGGCACCTGGAAACTGAACAGCACACTTTTAAACAATAAATGGATAGTGGATGAAATAAAAAATGAAATTGCGAAATTTCTAGAAATGAATGACAATGAGAACACATCATACCAAAATTTATGAGACACAATGAAGGCAGTCCTCAGGGGAAAATTCATAGCGCTAAATGCCTTCATAACAAAGACAGAGTGATTCCAAATTTAACCTAACCATCCAACTAAAGGCACTGGAAAATCAAGAAAAATCCATACATATGTATAGCAAAATGGCATGCAAAAGACTGATTATCTAAACACAAATTTTGACCCCCAGGCAACAATCTGACCTTAATATAAATTCAATTCAATATTATGCTTGGATAGAAATGGAGACCCAGATTTTTATCCTAAAGACAACTTGTAGAGCCCCTGAAAGATGATGTCCCAATGTAAATTATTAAGGCACTCCCAATAGTCTAAGAACATGGCATGCACTAGAAGTTTTCCAAAATAAAGGATAACTTGCCATCAGTTACCAACAGGGCAATGTCAAGTGTATTTTCATTTGCCACATGCGCATTTTGAACCCAAGACAAGTAAAAATGCATTATTTTAAATTTGAAGATTTCCTACCCGTGACTCAGCCTTGTCACCGTCACCATGGCTTTTGCGGCCGCCTTCTATTTTCACTATTGACTCTGCTGCTGCCACATAAAAAACATACTTAGATAAAATTTGCCCAGAGGAAATAGTAATTCAGAAATTCTTACATTAGTAAGTGAAGGCTTTAATTATACATATCCTAGGTTTGGCTTTGTGACACTCACCACTAATACCTGAATTCAGGAGCAAAAAGGCAAGAGAAACCTTGTGAGCTCAACCTAGCCTAGGAGCACAGAGTGTGTTCTAGGTCAACCTTGGCTAGAGTGACACCATACTTCAAAAGGAAACCCACCCACCAGAGGGGGGAAAAATAAATAAAAATGTATTACTTTCATAAATGTGATATGAAACTCAGTGGTAAAGGTCAAACTAGCAGCAGAATGATACAGAAAGAAAAGGAAGCAAAAGTTATGGCCAAATATGTATAGTATGACAAAAAATATTTCAGTTAATGCTTCTTAACTCTCAGCACTTACATTGTAAAGTTTCCAAAATGATTTCAGGGTCAAAGTAGCATGAAACCAATTTCTGATCCTCCTGCCTCTGCCTCTTCAGCAATTTCCTACCAGCGTGTGCCACCACAACCAGCGTAACCAGTTACTATTCAAGCATATTTCTTACCTTTTATTTGAGAATGTGTCATATGTTTTGATCTTGGAGCAACAGTCATATGAACGTCTTCTTTCTTGTTAGAAAGAGGCTCAGAAATATTCTGTTCATATGAAAAACAAGAGTTTCCAAATCTCAAATACACATATACAAAGACATACATATTTCATATTACCAAATCATCAAGTCTTCATCATAAGAGAAGTATACATTCAAAATAACATTACTTTAATAGAGACATGTCTAAAAGGTTATCAACATCAATTCTGTTTACAGTCATCTTATAGCCTGTGTAACCAAAGGAAGCAACTGTGGCAAGACAGGAGAAATAGAGAAAACTTTCATGGACAAAATGAAACTGATGATGAATCAGTTTTAAAGCTAGAAATCATATTAAGTTCAAATAAAATGATCTATAGTTTAGATTTACTATGCATGTCTTAGCCAATCGAGAAAGATCATCAAAGCTGTACACTATGGCAGAGTGAGAAAGAAGCATAAAAACATCTATGCTATTTTAAATAAGACATGTTCACTTTCTAAGAGATCAATTTCTCTTTACTGCAGGGACACAAACGATCTTGTTCACATTGCTTACTCAGTCATTTTTGAATGACAGGCATGACCCCAATACCTATATACATGTTTCTCTTACATCAGATATGCCCTCACGTATGTTCACATGTTTGGCATGTGCTCATGTCTTCAAATGGGCTTATATCTCACAAGTGCAAAATCTTATTCTGAATGAGAAATACAACGTTCACAGTGCACTGATGGCACATGCATGCTCTCTCAATCTGCTTGGATAAAAGCAACCTCAATTTTACTCAGAGTATTCAAAAAATTTTACTGTGATATATTATATATATGTATATGTATATATGTATACACACACACACACACACACTTTTTGGCTTTTAAAAGTAGGATCTCACACTAGCTCAGGCTGACCTGGAATTCACTATGTAGTCTCAGGGTGGCCTAGAACTCACGGCAATTCTCCTACCTCTGCCTCCCAAGTGCTGGGATTAAAGGTGTGTGCCACCACGCCTGGCTGCTTGCATATTTTATATTATCATTACAGTATCATAGGCTCTGTATGATATATGGAGCTTCACAAGTCTATCATAGAGAAGATGTGACATAAGAGCAATGGACTCCACATCAAATATCTTCACAAAAACCTTATGCACCAATGAGAGAACTGCCCAAACACATCACTTTCAAGTACTTTATATGACTTCAAATAGTGTAGAGTACTCAGAGGGAATTTTAACTCACTCACTGGCAACAGTGCAGACTATTTTTGATGACATTCATGGAAATGGGGAGTTATTTTAAAAGCAACCAAAAGCAACAGCCACCATTTCACAAGGGCACATTTAATAAATGTGCACTTGTATGTGTAGCAAAATGAAATGCAAAAGAAAATATGGGGCCTTTAGGTCTGCGATGAAGGACTGATTATATAAACACAAATTTTGACCCACAGGCAATAATCTGCCCTTAACATAAATTCAGTTTTCTAGGCTATACAACTAGCTTGACTTGAAGCCAGAATAAAAATTTACTCACCAGAGTTGAATTTTATCATAATTCTCTGAGATATATTATGCTTTAATAGAAATGCAGACACACACATATTTTTTTTGCCGTAAAGACAACAACTTGTAGAGCCCCTGAGACATGATATCTAGATGTAAATTATTACAGGCTCTCCTAGTAGTCTAAGAACATGGCGTGTGCTAAAATTTTTCCAAACAAAAGGATAACTTGCCAACAGTTACCTATAGGGAAATCTCAAAGTGTATTTTCATTTGCCACATGCACATTTTGGTCCCAATAAAAGTATAAATACATGATTCTAAATTTGGAGATTTCATACCCGTGACTCAGCCTTGTCACCGTCACCATGACTGTCGCGACTGCCTTCTCTTTTCACTGTAGGCTCTGCTTCTATCATACAAAGAACACACACTTAGGTAAAATTCACTCAAAGGAAAGAGTAATTCAAAGAATAATCTTTATAGAAGTAAGTAGAAGGTTTTAATTGTAAAAATCCTAGGTTTGGCTTGGTGACATACATCAGCATTCAGGAAGAAAAGGGAAGAGGATCCTTGTGAGTTCAGGGCCAGCCCAGGAGTACAGAGTGAGTTCTAGGTCAGTCTTAGGTAGAGGGACAGCACACTTCCAAAATGAACCCACCCTCCAGAGAAGTATTAAATAAATAAAAATGTATTACTTTCGTATATCAGACATTCCAATAAACTGAAATTTGAAGATACTTCTATATTTAGAAACATTTAAAACATCACTGGGACAGACTCTAGAAATCAACATGATCTGAGTAAGGAATGATTGCAAAGTTCCATTAAAAATTTAGCACTTGAGAAAGAGTGAATAACACGCTAGATACATATTTTAAACATATCATAGGCACATGTCATGTCACATTTTCCACAGTGACTTTCTCCTAGAAGAAAGTTATAAGTAATCTGTAATTAAATCATCAAAATTTCTGTCAATATTTTCTCAGATTGAAACAACATGACATGAAACACTTTTTGTACCCCACTTGCTTTGCATTGTTTAAGAATCATCCTTCCACAAAAGACATAACTGGCTATTCTATCTGCATACTTTTTTTTATTTTTTATTTTATTTTATTTGAGAGCGACAGACAGAGAGAGAAAAAGGCAGATAGATAGAGAGAATGGGCACGCCAGGGCCTCCAGCCGCTGAAAACGAACTCCAGACGTGTGCGCCCCCTTGTGCATCTGGCTAACGTGGGTCCTGGGGAATCAAGCCTTCAACCGGGGTCCTTAGGCTTCATAGGCAAGCACTTAACTGCTAAGCCATTTCTCCAGCCCTCTATCTGCATACTTTTTAAACATGATGACAGCAAGGATACTAGATATTAAGTCCCCATTCATGCTGGTGTGAATGGTTAATTTTCATTTTCTTTATAGTTATTGATGGAAGTTTGCTTAATGTCAGTTACTGTATGTGATGTTTAGGAAGGGTATCAATACACTGTCCACAACATGATGTACATGATGGTACAGAGCATGATGTGCACGCAGTGTGAAAGCATGTAGCAAACAGGTGTACATACATAAAAGTCAATAGGTGAAAATATGGAAATTGAGTGAGAAACCATGCTCTGAAACTGAATACTACCAGTACAGGAAGAAAATTGTGAGGAATCTCTAAATTTAGGAAAATTCTACTGCATAAGTCTCTATGTCTACTTGTAACAGGATAATTCACTATTTTCCAAATGTAATGATCTAAAAGCATTCAACATGGTTAATAATTAATATGGATCTAACCTTTTACTTGTATATTTGACATTTGTTGTCTTGCATTAATAGTAGTGCCTCGTATGTTATCAACTTCTTTCATCTCAGAAAGAGACTCAGGGATTTGCTGCTAAAATAATTGAGAAAAGTCTCTCATGAAATCTATTCAGAGCTACAGATAGAATCATATTATATATTTCAAAAGCTCTGATCTTCAAAATAAAAGGAACATGTATTTAAAATCACATTTCTTCAATCATTTTCTGGCAAAATTGTTATTAAAGTTATATTTATTTTCTGCCTTATCCGTGCAATAACCAAAGGAATTAAATTAGGTAAGTGATAGAAATTTTTTTTTTCTTTTTCAAGTTTGGATCTCACACTAGCTCAGGCTGACCTGGAATTCACTTTGTTGTCTCTGGTTGGCCTTGGACTCACAGTGATAGTCCTCCCACTGCCTTCCAATTGGTGGGATTACTGGCATGTGCCTCAACTCCTGGCAAGGAAATATTTTATTTTATGATTAATATTTTTAAATATTTTGAGTTCATTTTTTATTTATTTAGTTGAGAGTGGCAGAGAAAGAGGCAAATACATAGATAGATATATATAGAGAGACAGAGAGATAGAGAGGGAGAATGGGTGTGCCAGGGCCTCCAGCCATTGGAAACAAACTACAGGTGCATGCACTCCCTTGTACATCTGGCTTATGTGGTGCTGGGGACTTGAACCTGGGTCCTTTGGGTTTGTAGGCAAGTGCCTTAACAGCTAAGCCATCCCTCCAGCCCCAGACACAAATTATTTCATACTCTCCTAATAGACTAAGAATGTGGCATGCACTAAAATTCTTCCAAAATAAGTGGTAACTTGTTCTCAATGACCTGTAGGGCAATTTCAAGTATATTTTTATTTGCCACATGCATATTTTGAACCCAAAACAAGTGTAAATATATGATTTTAAATTTTAAGATTTTATACCTGGGACTCAGCCTTGTCATCGTCACCATGGCTGTCTCGGCTGGCTTCTATTTTCACTATAGGCTCTGGTACTGCCATACAAAAATACACACTTTGGTAAAATTTCCTAACATGAAACAGTTATACAAAAATCTTTTTAGAATTAAGTAGGAGGTTTTAATTATAAAAACCCTAGGTTCAATTTGGTGACACACACCACTAATACCAGCATTGAGGAAGTAAAGGTAAGGGGATCCTTGTGAGTTCAAGGCCAGCCTAGGAGTACAGAATGAGTTCTAGGTCGGTCTTAGCTAGAGGGACAGCATACTTCCAAAACAAACCCACCCTCCAGAGATATATTAAATAAATAAAAATGTATTACTTTCATAAAACAGACATTCCATTAAACTGAAATGTGAAGACACTTCTATGTTCAGAAACATTAAAAATATCACTGAGACAGACTCTAGAAACCAATATGATCCAAGAAAGGAATGATTGCAAAGTTCCATTCAAAATTTAGCACCTGAGGAACAATGAACAACACGCTAGATATACATTTTGAATATATCATAGATGTATGTCATGTCACATGTTTCACAGTGACTTCCTCCAAGAAAAAAGTTTTAAGTAATATGTAATGAAATCAATATTTCTGTCAAAAAGTAAGTGTTATCTCAATTTTCCGGGTGCTAACTTACTCTCCATTGGAGCATTTGCTTCTCTTTTTCAGATAGATGCAGATCCTAAGGAGAGAGCTGCCCCATCATACCTCAAAAGGGGCCCAACTGAAACTAAGGAAAATTGGTGAAACAAGCAAGGGTGCTGTTTTCCTGATGAATCGGATACCAGCACAAAGGGGAAGGAGACCAACACAGAGAAAAATCAACTCCTACCAAATCAGAGAGCCAGAGCCTCCGAGGCCCCCAACACCTCAGCACTGAAGCAGACCAAAAATGAACCCAACATGGCTCAGGGAAATTTTGCGGAAGAGGGGGTGGAAAGAATGTCAGAGTCACCTGTTGGGTCATGATATGAAGAGACATTCATCTTACCAATAACTGTGGGCTAACTCCACAATGCACGACCCATTTACATCAATAAGGAGGGGCCATTGGGAGGGAGTAGGTCATGGATGAGCCTATACAATGGTACCAAACTGCCTGTATTTGCTGAAAAGAAATCTAATAAATTAAATTAAAATTTTTTTCTCATTTCAAAACAATGTGATATGAAACACTCCTTTGTTCCCCATTTGCTTTACATTGTTGAAGACTTATCCCTCCACAAAAGACATAACTGGTTATTCTGTCTGGGTACTTTTTAAACATGATCACAGCAAGGCTCCTAGATACTAAGTCCCTGTTCATGCTGGTAGTAATGGTTAATTTTCATTTTCCTGTACAGTTTTGTTATTGATGGAGATTTGCTTAATATCAGGTACCGTAATAGAAGAGAGGTCAATGTGAGGTTTAGGAATGGCATCCAAACACTGTCCATAACATTTACATGATGGTATGGAGCATGATGTGCACTCAGTGTGAAAGCATGTAAGAAAACAGGTGTACATACATAGGAGTCAATAGGTGAAAATATGGAAATTGAGTGAGAAACCATGCTCTGAAGCTGAATACTACCATTACAGGAAGAAAATTGTGAGGAATCTCTAGATATAGGAAAATCCTACTGCATAAGGCTCCATGTCTACTTATAACAGGGCAATTCTCTATTTTCCAAATGTAATGATCTAAAAGCATTCAACATGGTTAGTAATCAATATGGATCTAACCTTTTACTTGTATATTTGACATTTGTTGTCTTGCATTAGTAGTAGTGCCTCGTACATTATCATCTTCTTTCTTCTTAGAAAGAGTGTCATGGATAATCTTCTATAGTAATTAAGAAAAGTGTTTTATAAAATCTATTCAGAGCTACAGATAGAATCATATTATATATTTCAAAAGCTCTGATCTTCAAAATAAAAGGAACATGTATTTAAAATCACATTTCTTCAATCATTTTCTGGCAAAATTGTTATTAAAGTTATATTTATTTTCTGCCTTATCCGTGCAATAACCAAAGGAATTAAATTAGGTAAGTGATAGAAATTTTTTTTTTCTTTTTCAAGTTTGGATCTCACACTAGCTCAGGCTGACCTGGAATTCACTTTGTTGTCTCTGGTTGGCCTTGGACTCACAGTGATAGTCCTCCCACTGCCTTCCAATTGGTGGGATTACTGGCATGTGCCTCAACTCCTGGCAAGGAAATATTTTATTTTATGATTAATATTTTTAAATATTTTGAGTTCATTTTTTATTTATTTAGTTGAGAGTGGCAGAGAAAGAGGCAAATACATAGATAGATATATATAGAGAGACAGAGAGATAGAGAGGGAGAATGGGTGTGCCAGGGCCTCCAGCCATTGGAAACAAACTACAGGTGCATGCACTCCCTTGTACATCTGGCTTATGTGGTGCTGGGGACTTGAACCTGGGTCCTTTGGGTTTGTAGGCAAGTGCCTTAACAGCTAAGCCATCCCTCCAGCCCCAGACACAAATTATTTCATACTCTCCTAATAGACTAAGAATGTGGCATGCACTAAAATTCTTCCAAAATAAGTGGTAACTTGTTCTCAATGACCTGTAGGGCAATTTCAAGTATATTTTTATTTGCCACATGCATATTTTGAACCCAAAACAAGTGTAAATATATGATTTTAAATTTTAAGATTTTATACCTGGGACTCAGCCTTGTCATCGTCACCATGGCTGTCTCGGCTGGCTTCTATTTTCACTATAGGCTCTGGTACTGCCATACAAAAATACACACTTTGGTAAAATTTCCTAACATGAAACAGTTATACAAAAATCTTTTTAGAATTAAGTAGGAGGTTTTAATTATAAAAACCCTAGGTTCAATTTGGTGACACACACCACTAATACCAGCATTGAGGAAGTAAAGGTAAGGGGATCCTTGTGAGTTCAAGGCCAGCCTAGGAGTACAGAATGAGTTCTAGGTCGGTCTTAGCTAGAGGGACAGCATACTTCCAAAACAAACCCACCCTCCAGAGATATATTAAATAAATAAAAATGTATTACTTTCATAAAACAGACATTCCATTAAACTGAAATGTGAAGACACTTCTATGTTCAGAAACATTAAAAATATCACTGAGACAGACTCTAGAAACCAATATGATCCAAGAAAGGAATGATTGCAAAGTTCCATTCAAAATTTAGCACCTGAGGAACAATGAACAACACGCTAGATATACATTTTGAATATATCATAGATGTATGTCATGTCACATGTTTCACAGTGACTTCCTCCAAGAAAAAAGTTTTAAGTAATATGTAATGAAATCAATATTTCTGTCAAAAAGTAAGTGTTATCTCAATTTTCCGGGTGCTAACTTACTCTCCATTGGAGCATTTGCTTCTCTTTTTCAGATAGATGCAGATCCTAAGGAGAGAGCTGCCCCATCATACCTCAAAAGGGGCCCAACTGAAACTAAGGAAAATTGGTGAAACAAGCAAGGGTGCTGTTTTCCTGATGAATCGGATACCAGCACAAAGGGGAAGGAGACCAACACAGAGAAAAATCAACTCCTACCAAATCAGAGAGCCAGAGCCTCCGAGGCCCCCAACACCTCAGCACTGAAGCAGACCAAAAATGAACCCAACATGGCTCAGGGAAATTTTGCGGAAGAGGGGGTGGAAAGAATGTCAGAGTCACCTGTTGGGTCATGATATGAAGAGACATTCATCTTACCAATAACTGTGGGCTAACTCCACAATGCACGACCCATTTACATCAATAAGGAGGGGCCATTGGGAGGGAGTAGGTCATGGATGAGCCTAAACAATGGTACCAAACTGCCTGTATTTGCTGAAAAGAAATCTAATAAATTAAATTAAAATTTTTTTCTCATTTCAAAACAATGTGATATGAAACACTCCTTTGTTCCCCATTTGCTTTACATTGTTGAAGACTTATCCCTCCACAAAAGACATAACTGGTTATTCTGTCTGGGTACTTTTTAAACATGATCACAGCAAGGCTCCTAGATACTAAGTCCCTGTTCATGCTGGTAGTAATGGTTAATTTTCATTTTCCTGTACAGTTTTGTTATTGATGGAGATTTGCTTAATATCAGGTACCGTAATAGAAGAGAGGTCAATGTGAGGTTTAGGAATGGCATCCAAACACTGTCCATAACATTTACATGATGGTATGGAGCATGATGTGCACTCAGTGTGAAAGCATGTAAGAAAACAGGTGTACATACATAGGAGTCAATAGGTGAAAATATGGAAATTGAGTGAGAAACCATGCTCTGAAGCTGAATACTACCATTACAGGAAGAAAATTGTGAGGAATCTCTAGATATAGGAAAATCCTACTGCATAAGGCTCCATGTCTACTTATAACAGGGCAATTCTCTATTTTCCAAATGTAATGATCTAAAAGCATTCAACATGGTTAGTAATCAATATGGATCTAACCTTTTACTTGTATATTTGACATTTGTTGTCTTGCATTAGTAGTAGTGCCTCGTACATTATCATCTTCTTTCTTCTTAGAAAGAGTGTCATGGATAATCTTCTATAGTAATTAAGAAAAGTGTTTTATAAAATCTATTCAGAGCTACAGATAGAATCATATCATATACTTGAAAAGCTTTGATCTTCAAAATAAAAGGAACATGTATTTAAAATCACATTTCTTCAATTGTTATTAAGGTTATATTTATTTTCTGCCTTATCCGTGCAATAACCAAAGGAATTAAATTAGGTAAGTGATAGAAATTTTTTTTTTCTTTTTCAAGTTTGGATCTCACACTAGCTCAGGCTGACCTGGAATTCACTTTGTTGTCTCTGGTTGGCCTTGGACTCACAGTGATAGTCCTCCCACTGCCTTCCAATTGGTGGGATTACTGGCATGTGCCTCAACTCCTGGCAAGGAAATATTTTATTTTATGATTAATATTTTTAAATATTTTGAGTTCATTTTTTATTTATTTAGTTGAGAGTGGCAGAGAAAGAGGCAAATACATAGATAGATATATATAGAGAGACAGAGAGATAGAGAGGGAGAATGGGTGTGCCAGGGCCTCCAGCCATTGGAAACAAACTACAGGTGCATGCACTCCCTTGTACATCTGGCTTATGTGGTGCTGGGGACTTGAACCTGGGTCCTTTGGGTTTGTAGGCAAGTGCCTTAACAGCTAAGCCATCCCTCCAGCCCCAGACACAAATTATTTCATACTCTCCTAATAGACTAAGAATGTGGCATGCACTAAAATTCTTCCAAAATAAGTGGTAACTTGTTCTCAATGACCTGTAGGGCAATTTCAAGTATATTTTTATTTGCCACATGCATATTTTGAACCCAAAACAAGTGTAAATATATGATTTTAAATTTTAAGATTTTATACCTGGGACTCAGCCTTGTCATCGTCACCATGGCTGTCTCGGCTGGCTTCTATTTTCACTATAGGCTCTGGTACTGCCATACAAAAATACACACTTTGGTAAAATTTCCTAACATGAAACAGTTATACAAAAATCTTTTTAGAATTAAGTAGGAGGTTTTAATTATAAAAACCCTAGGTTCAATTTGGTGACACACACCACTAATACCAGCATTGAGGAAGTAAAGGTAAGGGGATCCTTGTGAGTTCAAGGCCAGCCTAGGAGTACAGAATGAGTTCTAGGTCGGTCTTAGCTAGAGGGACAGCATACTTCCAAAACAAACCCACCCTCCAGAGATATATTAAATAAATAAAAATGTATTACTTTCATAAAACAGACATTCCATTAAACTGAAATGTGAAGACACTTCTATGTTCAGAAACATTAAAAATATCACTGAGACAGACTCTAGAAACCAATATGATCCAAGAAAGGAATGATTGCAAAGTTCCATTCAAAATTTAGCACCTGAGGAACAATGAACAACACGCTAGATATACATTTTGAATATATCATAGATGTATGTCATGTCACATGTTTCACAGTGACTTCCTCCAAGAAAAAAGTTTTAAGTAATATGTAATGAAATCAATATTTCTGTCAAAAAGTAAGTGTTATCTCAATTTTCCGGGTGCTAACTTACTCTCCATTGGAGCATTTGCTTCTCTTTTTCAGATAGATGCAGATCCTAAGGAGAGAGCTGCCCCATCATACCTCAAAAGGGGCCCAACTGAAACTAAGGAAAATTGGTGAAACAAGCAAGGGTGCTGTTTTCCTGATGAATCGGATACCAGCACAAAGGGGAAGGAGACCAACACAGAGAAAAATCAACTCCTACCAAATCAGAGAGCCAGAGCCTCCGAGGCCCCCAACACCTCAGCACTGAAGCAGACCAAAAATGAACCCAACATGGCTCTGGGAAATTTTGCGGAAGAGGGGGTGGAAAGAATGTCAGAGTCACCTGTTGGGTCATGATATGAAGAGACATTCATCTTACCAATAACTGTGGGCTAACTCCACAATGCACGACCCATTTACATCAATAAGGAGGGGCCATTGGGAGGGAGTAGGTCATGGATGAGCCTAAACAATGGTACCAAACTGCCTGTATTTGCTGAAAAGAAATCTAATAAATTAAATTAAAATTTTTTTCTCATTTCAAAACAATGTGATATGAAACACTCCTTTGTTCCCCATTTGCTTTACATTGTTGAAGACTTATCCCTCCACAAAAGACATAACTGGTTATTCTGTCTGGGTACTTTTTAAACATGATCACAGCAAGGCTCCTAGATACTAAGTCCCTGTTCATGCTGGTAGTAATGGTTAATTTTCATTTTCCTGTACAGTTTTGTTATTGATGGAGATTTGCTTAATATCAGGTACCGTAATAGAAGAGAGGTCAATGTGAGGTTTAGGAATGGCATCCAAACACTGTCCATAACATTTACATGATGGTATGGAGCATGATGTGCACTCAGTGTGAAAGCATGTAAGAAAACAGGTGTACATACATAGGAGTCAATAGGTGAAAATATGGAAATTGAGTGAGAAACCATGCTCTGAAGCTGAATACTACCATTACAGGAAGAAAATTGTGAGGAATCTCTAGATATAGGAAAATCCTACTGCATAAGGCTCCATGTCTACTTATAACAGGGCAATTCTCTATTTTCCAAATGTAATGATCTAAAAGCATTCAACATGGTTAGTAATCAATATGGATCTAACCTTTTACTTGTATATTTGACATTTGTTGTCTTGCATTAGTAGTAGTGCCTCGTACATTATCATCTTCTTTCTTCTTAGAAAGAGTGTCATGGATAATCTTCTATAGTAATTAAGAAAAGTGTTTTATAAAATCTATTCAGAGCTACAGATAGAATCATATCATATACTTGAAAAGCTTTGATCTTCAAAATAAAAGGAACATGTATTTAAAATCACATTTCTTCAATTGTTATTAAAGTTATATTTATTTTCTGCCTTATCCGTGCAATAACCAAAGGAATTAAATTAGGTAAGTGATAGAAATTTTTTTTTTCTTTTTCAAGTTTGGATCTCACACTAGCTCAGGCTGACCTGGAATTCACTTTGTTGTCTCTGGTTGGCCTTGGACTCACAGTGATAGTCCTCCCACTGCCTTCCAATTGGTGGGATTACTGGCATGTGCCTCAACTCCTGGCAAGGAAATATTTTATTTTATGATTAATATTTTTAAATATTTTGAGTTCATTTTTTATTTATTTAGTTGAGAGTGGCAGAGAAAGAGGCAAATACATAGATAGATATATATAGAGAGACAGAGAGATAGAGAGGGAGAATGGGTGTGCCAGGGCCTCCAGCCATTGGAAACAAACTACAGGTGCATGCACTCCCTTGTACATCTGGCTTATGTGGTGCTGGGGACTTGAACCTGGGTCCTTTGGGTTTGTAGGCAAGTGCCTTAACAGCTAAGCCATCCCTCCAGCCCCAGACACAAATTATTTCATACTCTCCTAATAGACTAAGAATGTGGCATGCACTAAAATTCTTCCAAAATAAGTGGTAACTTGTTCTCAATGACCTGTAGGGCAATTTCAAGTATATTTTTATTTGCCACATGCATATTTTGAACCCAAAACAAGTGTAAATATATGATTTTAAATTTTAAGATTTTATACCTGGGACTCAGCCTTGTCATCGTCACCATGGCTGTCTCGGCTGGCTTCTATTTTCACTATAGGCTCTGGTACTGCCATACAAAAATACACACTTTGGTAAAATTTCCTAACATGAAACAGTTATACAAAAATCTTTTTAGAATTAAGTAGGAGGTTTTAATTATAAAAACCCTAGGTTCAATTTGGTGACACACACCACTAATACCAGCATTGAGGAAGTAAAGGTAAGGGGATCCTTGTGAGTTCAAGGCCAGCCTAGGAGTACAGAATGAGTTCTAGGTCGGTCTTAGCTAGAGGGACAGCATACTTCCAAAACAAACCCACCCTCCAGAGATATATTAAATAAATAAAAATGTATTACTTTCATAAAACAGACATTCCATTAAACTGAAATGTGAAGACACTTCTATGTTCAGAAACATTAAAAATATCACTGAGACAGACTCTAGAAACCAATATGATCCAAGAAAGGAATGATTGCAAAGTTCCATTCAAAATTTAGCACCTGAGGAACAATGAACAACACGCTAGATATACATTTTGAATATATCATAGATGTATGTCATGTCACATGTTTCACAGTGACTTCCTCCAAGAAAAAAGTTTTAAGTAATATGTAATGAAATCAATATTTCTGTCAAAAAGTAAGTGTTATCTCAATTTTCCGGGTGCTAACTTACTCTCCATTGGAGCATTTGCTTCTCTTTTTCAGATAGATGCAGATCCTAAGGAGAGAGCTGCCCCATCATACCTCAAAAGGGGCCCAACTGAAACTAAGGAAAATTGGTGAAACAAGCAAGGGTGCTGTTTTCCTGATGAATCGGATACCAGCACAAAGGGGAAGGAGACCAACACAGAGAAAAATCAACTCCTACCAAATCAGAGAGCCAGAGCCTCCGAGGCCCCCAACACCTCAGCACTGAAGCAGACCAAAAATGAACCCAACATGGCTCAGGGAAATTTTGCGGAAGAGGGGGTGGAAAGAATGTCAGAGTCACCTGTTGGGTCATGATATGAAGAGACATTCATCTTACCAATAACTGTGGGCTAACTCCACAATGCACGACCCATTTACATCAATAAGGAGGGGCCATTGGGAGGGAGTAGGTCATGGATGAGCCTAAACAATGGTACCAAACTGCCTGTATTTGCTGAAAAGAAATCTAATAAATTAAATTAAAATTTTTTTTCTCATTTCAAAACAATGTGATATGAAACACTCCTTTGTTCCCCATTTGCTTTACATTGTTGAAGACTTATCCCTCCACAAAAGACATAACTGGTTATTCTGTCTGGGTACTTTTTAAACATGATCACAGCAAGGCTCCTAGATACTAAGTCCCTGTTCATGCTGGTAGTAATGGTTAATTTTCATTTTCCTGTACAGTTTTGTTATTGATGGAGATTTGCTTAATATCAGGTACCGTAATAGAAGAGAGGTCAATGTGAGGTTTAGGAATGGCATCCAAACACTGTCCATAACATTTACATGATGGTATGGAGCATGATGTGCACTCAGTGTGAAAGCATGTAAGAAAACAGGTGTACATACATAGGAGTCAATAGGTGAAAATATGGAAATTGAGTGAGAAACCATGCTCTGAAGCTGAATACTACCATTACAGGAAGAAAATTGTGAGGAATCTCTAGATATAGGAAAATCCTACTGCATAAGGCTCCATGTCTACTTATAACAGGGCAATTCTCTATTTTCCAAATGTAATGATCTAAAAGCATTCAACATGGTTAGTAATCAATATGGATCTAACCTTTTACTTGTATATTTGACATTTGTTGTCTTGCATTAGTAGTAGTGCCTCGTACATTATCATCTTCTTTCTTCTTAGAAAGAGTGTCATGGATAATCTTCTATAGTAATTAAGAAAAGTGTTTTATAAAATCTATTCAGAGCTACAGATAGAATCATATCATATACTTGAAAAGCTTTGATCTTCAAAATAAAAGGAACATGTATTTAAAATCACATTTCTTCAATTGTTATTAAGGTTATATTTATTTTCTGCCTTATCCGTGCAATAACCAAAGGAATTAAATTAGGTAAGTGATAGAAATTTTTTTTTTCTTTTTCAAGTTTGGATCTCACACTAGCTCAGGCTGACCTGGAATTCACTTTGTTGTCTCTGGTTGGCCTTGGACTCACAGTGATAGTCCTCCCACTGCCTTCCAATTGGTGGGATTACTGGCATGCGCCTCAACTCCTGGCAAGGAAATATTTTATTTTATTATTAATATTTTTAAATATTTTGAGTTCATTTTTTATTTATTTAGTTGAGAGTGGCAGAGAAAGAGGCAAATACATAGATAGATATATATAGAGAGACAGAGAGATAGAGAGGGAGAATGGGTGTGCCAGGGCCTCCAGCCATTGGAAACAAACTACAGGTGCATGCACTCCCTTGTACATCTGGCTTATGTGGTGCTGGGGACTTGAACCTGGGTCCTTTGGGTTTGTAGGCAAGTGCCTTAACAGCTAAGCCATCCCTCCAGCCCCAGACACAAATTATTTCATACTCTCCTAATAGACTAAGAATGTGGCATGCACTAAAATTCTTCCAAAATAAGTGGTAACTTGTTCTCAATGACCTGTAGGGCAATTTCAAGTATATTTTTATTTGCCACATGCATATTTTGAACCCAAAACAAGTGTAAATATATGATTTTAAATTTTAAGATTTTATACCTGGGACTCAGCCTTGTCATCGTCACCATGGCTGTCTCGGCTGGCTTCTATTTTCACTATAGGCTCTGGTACTGCCATACAAAAATATACACTTTGGTAAAATTTCCTAACATGAAACAGTTATACAAAAATCTTTTTAGAATTAAGTAGGAGGTTTTAATTATAAAAACCCTAGGTTCAATTTGGTGACACACACCACTAATACCAGCATTGAGGAAGTAAAGGTAAGGGGATCCTTGTGAGTTCAAGGCCAGCCTAGGAGTACAGAATGAGTTCTAGGTCGGTCTTAGCTAGAGGGACAGCATACTTCCAAAACAAACCCACCCTCCAGAGATATATTAAATAAATAAAAATGTATTACTTTCATAAAACAGACATTCCATTAAACTGAAATGTGAAGACACTTCTATGTTCAGAAACATTAAAAATATCACTGAGACAGACTCTAGAAACCAATATGATCCAAGAAAGGAATGATTGCAAAGTTCCATTCAAAATTTAGCACCTGAGGAACAATGAACAACACGCTAGATATACATTTTGAATATATCATAGATGTATGTCATGTCACATGTTTCACAGTGACTTCCTCCAAGAAAAAAGTTTTAAGTAATATGTAATGAAATCAATATTTCTGTCAAAAAGTAAGTGTTATCTCAATTTTCCGGGTGCTAACTTACTCTCCATTGGAGCATTTGCTTCTCTTTTTCAGATAGATGCAGATCCTAAGGAGAGAGCTGCCCCATCATACCTCAAAAGGGGCCCAACTGAAACTAAGGAAAATTGGTGAAACAAGCAAGGGTGCTGTTTTCCTGATGAATCGGATACCAGCACAAAGGGGAAGGAGACCAACACAGAGAAAAATCAACTCCTACCAAATCAGAGAGCCAGAGCCTCCGAGGCCCCCAACACCTCAGCACTGAAGCAGACCAAAAATGAACCCAACATGGCTCAGGGAAATTTTGCGGAAGAGGGGGTGGAAAGAATGTCAGAGTCACCTGTTGGGTCATGATATGAAGAGACATTCATCTTACCAATAACTGTGGGCTAACTCCACAATGCACGACCCATTTACATCAATAAGGAGGGGCCATTGGGAGGGAGTAGGTCATGGATGAGCCTAAACAATGGTACCAAACTGCCTGTATTTGCTGAAAAGAAATCTAATAAATTAAATTAAATTTTTTTTCTCATTTCAAAACAATGTGATATGAAACACTCCTTTGTTCCCCATTTGCTTTACATTGTTGAAGACTTATCCCTCCACAAAAGACATAACTGGTTATTCTGTCTGGGTACTTTTTAAACATGATCACAGCAAGGCTCCTAGATACTAAGTCCCTGTTCATGCTAGTAGTAATGGTTAATTTTCATTTTCCTGTACAGTTTTGTTATTGATGGAGATTTGCTTAATATCAGGTACCGTAATAGAAAAGAGGTCAATGTGAGGTTTAGGAATGGCATCCAAACACTGTCCATAACATTTACATGATGGTATGGAGCATGATGTGCACTCAGTGTGAAAGCATGTAAGAAAACAGGTGTACATACATAGGAGTCAATAGGTGAAAATATGGAAATTAAGTGAGAAACCATGCTCTGAAGCTGAATACTACCATTACAGGAAGAAAATTGTGAGGAATCTCTAGATATAGGAAAATCCTACTGCATAAGGCTCCATGTCTACTTATAACAGGGCAATTCTCTATTTTCCAAATGTAATGATCTAAAAGCATTCAACATGGTTAGTAATCAATATGGATCTAACCTTTTACTTGTATATTTGACCTTTGTTGTCTTGCATTAGTAGTAGTGCCTCGTACATTATCATCTTCTTTCTTCTTAGAAAGAGTGTCATGGATAAGCTTCTATAGTAATTAAGAAAAGTGTTTTATAAAATCTATTCAGAGCTACAGATAGAATCATATCATATACTTGAAAAGCTTTGATCTTCAAAATAAAAGGAACATGTATTTAAAATCACATTTCTTCAATCGTTTTCTGGTAAAGTTGTTATTAAAGTCATATTTATTTTCTGCTTTATCCATGCAATAACCAAAGGAATTAAATTAGGTAAGTGATAGAAATTTTTTTTTTCCTTTTCAAGTTTGAGTCTCACACTGGCTCAGGCTGACCTGGAATTCACTTTGTTTTCTCTGGTTGGCCTTGGACTGACAGTGATATTCCTCCCACTCTTTTCCGATTGCCGGGATTACTGGCATGCGCCACAACGTCTGGCAAGGAAATATTTTATTATTATTCATATTTTTGGTTCATTTTTTTATATATTTAGTTGAGAGTGACACGAAGCAGGCAGAGAGAGCGAGAGAATGTGCACGCCAGGGCCTCCAGCCACTGCAAACCAACTCCAGATGTGTGTGCCCCTTGTGCATCTGGCTAACGTGGGTCCTGGGGAATCGAGCCTTGAACCAGGCTCCTTAGGCTTCACAGGCAAGCGCTTAACCACTAAGCCATCTCTCCAGCTCAAGAAAATATTTTTAATACAACCCTACTGATAAAGAATACGTTCCCAAGAAATATTTTAGAATATCAAAGTATACACCATTTGCCCTTAAATGTAGCAAGCCATATTCATAACTTTATTGTAGCCCAGACTGACCTGGATCTCATTTTTTTGATCCAGATTGGTCTCAAGCTTAGATCTCTCATCCTTTCTCTGCCTCCCAATTGCTGGGATTAAAGGCATGCAATACCACACCTGAGAAGTATTTGTTAAAACCCATTTGCAATGACCTCATATGAGTAGTAAATGCATAAAAATACACATTCTTGTAGAGAGAGGACACACCACAGTCAACTAGAAACTTCAAGAAAAGATTCAGCCTTTGACTTTGGTATTAATCACCAATTATATAAAAACATCAAGTTTGAGCACTGGGAATATTGATCCATTCACTTGTAATCCGGACCATCACATGCAATTTACCCTTAATTTCCCATTAGGAACTGAGTCCTCAGACTTGATTTTACCTCCGTTCTTAATGAAATCTTATGCCTTTATGCAAACAGGGGCCAAGATTATCAGAAAGCAAAAGTGCAAGGCCACTGAAAGATGATCTGTAGCTTTTGTTAAATGCAAGCTCTGACTACCAATACTACCAACATTCAATCAGGCAGATCTGTCCAAAAGTAAAACTAAACTGGCATGCATTACATCATGAGGCCAACAAAATGTGCATTTGTATAGATCTACAATAAATTTTAAAAGGGAATATACAATATATTTAGTTTTGAAATTAGAATACTCCATACCAGTGGTCTATCCATTTTGCTATATCCATGACTGGCTTTCTGAATTTCTGGTTTTACGGGATGATCTGGTAATGCATCTGAATAAAAATGGACAGTTTAATTAAATAAATTGTATGAAAATAATTTTACTGAAAAAATAGGGAATAGAAACCATTATTTGTAATTAAATTTCTATTAATAACTTTGATTTTCAAATAATCTGAGCCTTACTTGAATATGTAATTCTTTTGAGATTCTTTTAATTTTTGAATCTTAAACATGTGACTTATACCTTCTGTAGCTTTGAAATGGCTCAGAAAGAAAAGAATGACTATAAAAATCTCTACAGAAGCTCATCTCAGGTTAAGTGTACAATTACCCAAGATACATATTTTGAAAACATCATAGTAACATATCATCATAGGCCTACGAATGGCTTTCTAAGACATGGAACATTGTCATTTTGTGCACAGCATAACAACATGTGTACTCAAAATGAAAACATCCATTCAAATAATCAATAGGTTGGTATATCACTACAGGAGAAAATAAAGAAAGTAAAGCAGTGATCAAGGACGTACTAGCAGCAGAATGATACTGAAAGGAATGGAAGAAAACTTTATGGCCAAATATGTATAGTTGGACAAAAATATTTCAGGTAATGCTTCTTAACTATCAGCGCATGCAATGCAATGTTTTCAAAAACGGCTTCATGGTCAAAGAAGCACGAAACCAGTATCTATTCAAGTACAGTTCTTACCTTGTATTTTTGAATGTGTTGTAGGTTTTGGACTTTGAGCAATAGTTATATGATCATGTTCTTTCTTCTCAGAAAGAGGCTCAGAAATGCTCTGTTAACATGAAATACAAGAGTTTCTAAATCTCCTATCTGTATACACAAAGACATTCATATTTCATATTACTAAATAACCTAGTCTTCATCATAAGAGAAGCAGATATGCAGAGCAACATTTCTTTTTTAAATTTTTAAAAATTCATTTGCAAGAAGACAGTGTGAAAGAGAGAGACCTATAGAATGGGTGTACCAGGGCCTCTAGCCACTGCAAATGAGCACCAGAGGCATGTGCTTCTCTGTGCATCTGTTTTATGTGGGTAATGAGGATTCAAACTCAGGTCATTTTGCTTTGCAGGCAAGTGCCTTAACCTCTGAGCCATGTCTCCAGCTCAGAATAACAAATCTTTGTGAGAGACCTGTCACAAGAGTTATCAATATGAAGCCTATTTCCAGTCATCTTACAGCCTATGTAACCAGAGGAGCAACTGTGACAAGCTAAGTGAAATAGGGAAAACTTTCATAGGCAAAATAATAATGTTAAAGAATCAGTTTACAGCTAGAAATCATATTAGGTTTACATAAAGTGATCTATAGTTTAGATTTATTATGCATGTGTTAGCCAATATAGAATGATCATCAAAGCTATATACCATGGCAGAGTAAGAAAGAAGCAAAAAAAAAAAATCTATTTGCTGTTTTAAATATGACAGGTACACTTTCTAAGAGATTAATCTCTCACCACTCCAAGGAAACAAGTGATCTTGTTCACATTGCTTATTCTGTCATTCCTGAATGACCAACATGACCATGAATACCTGTATTCGACATGTTTCTCTCACATTAGAGATGCCCTCACACATTTTAATATGTTTGCTGTGTGCTCATGTATTCAAATGGGCTCATATCTCACAAGTACAATCTCTTATACTGAATGAGAAACATAACTCTCTTACTGCATTGATGGGATATACATGTTCTCTCAATCTGTTTGGATAAAAGTAATCTCAATTTTTTCACAGGGCTCAAAAAATTTTACTGTATTTTATCTGCTTGCATATTTTATATAATCATTATAATATCATAGGCCATTTATGATATGTGGAGTTTTGAAGTCTATCATAGAGAAGATGTAACATTAGAGCAATGAATTCCAACTGCAAACACATCAAAGAGCCTCACGAAGTCCTCATGCACCAATGAGAACACTGCTCAAACATATCACTTTCAAGTACTTTATGTGAATTCAAACAGTGTTGAGTACTCAGAAGCAATTTTAACTCACTCACTGCAAAAGTGTAGAATACTTTTGATGACATTTGTGGATATGGGGAGGCATTTTAAAAGCAACCAAAAGCAACAGCCACCATTTCACAAGGGCATGTTTAAAAATATGTGCCCTTTGTATGTGTAGTGAAATGAAATGCAAAAGAAAATATGGGGCCTTTAAGTCTGTGGTAAAGGACTGATTATCTGAACACAAATTTTGACCCATAGGCAATAATCTGCCCTTAACATCAATTCAATTTCCTAACCTGTACAACTAGCTTGCCTAGAAGTCAGGATAGAAAATTTGGTCACCAGACAAATTTTCATTCTAATTTTCTGGAAACTTTATGCTTTGATAGAAATGAAGACCTATTTTTTTTATCATAAAGACAACTAGTAGAGCCCCAGAAAGATGATGTCCAGATGTAAATTATTATTGTTATTTTAAATTTTTATTTATTAATTTATTTGCAAGCAGAAAGAGAGAGAGATAGAGAGGAGAAAGACAGACAAAGAATGGGTGCGACATGGCCACTAGCCATTGCAAACGAACTCCAGACGCATGTGCCCCCTTGTACATCTGGCTTATGTGGTACTGGGGAATTGAACCTGGGTCCTTTGGGTTTGGAGGCAAGTGCCTTAACAGCTAAGCCATCCCTCCAGCCCCAGACACAAATTATTTCATGCTCTCCTAATAGTCTAAGAATGTGGTATGCACTAAAATTCTTCCAAAATAAGTGGTAACTTGTTCTCAATGACCTGTAGGGCAATTTCAAGTATATTTTTATTTGCCACATGCACATTTTGAACCCAAAACAAGTGTAAATATATGACTTTAAATTTTAAGATTTTATACCTGGGACTCAGCCTTGTCATCGTCACCATGGCTGTCTCGGCTGGCTTCTATTTTCACTATAGGCTCTGGTACTGCCATACAAAAACATACACTAAGGTAAAATTTCCTCAAATGAAACAGTTATACAAAAATTTTTATAGAATTAAGTAGAAGGTTTTAATTATAAAAAATCCTAGGTTCAGCTTGTTGACACACACCACTAATACCAGCATTGAGGAAGAAAAGGGAAGAGGATTCTTGTGAGCTCAAGGCCAGCCTAGGAGTACAGAATGAGTTCTAGGTCGGTCTTAGAGGGACAGCATACTTCCAAAATGAGCCCACCCTCCAGAGAAATATTAAGTCAATAAAAATGTACTACTTTCATAAAACAGACATTCCATTAAACTGAAATGTGAAGACACTTCTATGTTCAGAAACATTAAAAATATCACTGAGACAGACTCTAGAAACCAATATGATCCAAGAAAGGAATGACTGCAAAGTTCCATTCAAAATTTAGCACCTGAGGAACAATGAACAACATGCTAGACACACACTTTGAATATATCACAGGCACGTGTCATGTCATGCATTTCATAGTGACTTCCACCAAGACAAAGTTTATAAGTAATATATAATTAAATCATCAAAATTTCTGTTAATTTTTTTCTTATTTCAAAATGATTTGATATGAAACACTCTTTTGTTCCCCATTTGCCCATTTGCTTTACATTGTTGAAGACTTATCCCTCCACAAAAGACATAACTGGTTATTCTGTCTGGGTACTTTTTAAACATGATCACAGCAAGGTTCCTAGATGCTAAGTCCCTGTTCATGCTGGTTAATTTTCATTTTCCTGTACAGTTTTGTTACTGATGGAGATTTGCTCAATATCAGGTACTGCAGTAGAAAACAGATCAGTGTGAGGTCTAGAAATGGCATCCAAACACTCTCCACCACATGATGTACTTGATGGCATGGAGTATGTTGTGCACTCAGTGTGAAAGCATGCATGACAATCGGTATAGATAGATAGAAGTGGACAGGTGAAAATACGGAAAATGAGTGAGAAACCATGCTCAGAAGCTGACTGATACCAAAAGAGGAAGAAAGGATTGAGGAATTTGTAGATTTAGGAAAATTCTCCTGGATAAGGCTCCATATCTCCTTATCACAGGACATTTCACTGTTTTCCAATGGGAATGATCATAAAAGCATTCAACTGAGTTACTAATCATTATATATCTAACCTTTTACTTGTTCATTGGCCATTTGTTGTCTTGCTTTAGTAGAAGTGTCACATATACTATCAATTTCTTTCTTCTCAGAAAGAGACTCAGGGATACACTGGTAACATAATGAAGAAAAGTGTTTCACAAAATCTATACAGAGCTACTAACAGTATCATGTTGCATATTTCAAAAGAACCCCATTCTTCAAAATAAAAGGAACAAGTATTTTAAAGTCACATTTCTTCAATCAAATGCTGTGAAAATTGTTACTAAAGTCATCTTCATTTTCTCCCTTATCCACGTAATAACCAAAGGAACTAAATTAGGTAGGCAAAAGGCAAATTTTTTAATACAATGCTGTTGGGAAAGAATATGTTCCCAAGATATAGTTTATAATATCAAAGAATACACCACTTGTGCTCAAACATAGCAGGTCATGTTTGTAATCTTTTTTTTTTCAACAGACAAAATTTAATGTATACACACAGTTTTATATATAATGCAGCATCGCACCATGTAGGGCATTTATGCTTATTTTATACATTCAGATATGTTTCAAACACTTCTTAAGGCTACAAAACAGAACATAGAAAAATAAACAGGAATATATTCAACATTTACAAAAAGTGATATGATAAAGAATATAAAGTACTATTTCCTCTCCACACTTCAAAAGATATGTATAGATATGGATGTTTGTAATCTTAATGTAGTTCAGGCTGACCTGGATCTCGTTCTTTTGATCCAGACTGGCCTCAGGCCCAGACCTCTCCTCCTCTCTCTGCCTCCCAATTGCTGGGATTAAAGGCATGCAGCACAATACCCAATTGAGAATTATTTGTTAAAATTTAATTTCAATGGCCTCAATAGTGTAGTAAATACTTTAAAATACACATTCTTGAAGACAAGAGACACAGCACAGTGAACTAAAAACTACAAGAAAAGATTCAGTGTTGACTTCGGAATTAATCACTGATTATATGAAAACATCAAGTTTGAACACTACGAATATTGACCCATTCACCTGAAATCCTTACCATCACATGCTCCTTACCCACAATTTCCTATTAGGAACTGAGTCATCAGACTTGATTTTGAACTCATTTCTTAATGATATCTTATGCCTTTATACAAATGAAGGGTTAGATTATCAGAAAGCAAAATTGCAAAGCCACTGAAAGTCAATGGAAGCTCTGACAGCACACTACCAACATGTAATCAGACAGATCTGTCCAAAAGTAAAACTAAACTGGAATGCCTTACATTATGAGGCTAAAAAATGTGCATTTTTATAGGTCTGCAGTAAAATTTGAAAGTGAGTATACAGTATATACTTTTGAAATTTGAATACTCCATACCATTGATATATCCATTTCACTATCTCCATGACTGGTTTTCTGTATTACTGGTTTCACAGCATAATCTGCTGATACTTCTAGAAAAAGAAATGGATACTTCAA
Organism: Jaculus jaculus; assembly: GCF_020740685.1. NCBI lineage: Eukaryota > Metazoa > Chordata > Mammalia > Rodentia > Dipodidae > Jaculus > Jaculus jaculus. The sequence continues at coordinate 115,672,391 of NC_059109.1, forward strand.
CTGAATTGCATGAAAATGATTGCACCCACAAACTTAATAGAAACCTTTAATTGTAGTAAATTTGTATTAATAACTTTGACTTTTAAATAATCTGTACCTTATTTGAATATGTAATTCTTTTTATATTGTTTTAATTTTTGAAATTTAACCATGTTACTGCTACCATCCCTAGTCTTGAAATGATTCAGAAAAGAGAATGGTTACAAGAATCTCTACATAAGCTCATCATCTCAGGTTAAATGTATAATTCCCCAAGATGCACATTTTGAAAATATCATAGTGACATGTCATCTTATATTATTTACTATGACATCCTTGAGACAGAAAAAGGCAAAAGAAATGTAGTTTGTCATCAAGTTTTCTGTCAATTTTTCCCCTATGCTCATAAATTGAGAGAAACGGAAATAGGACCTTTTAGTATCCCAGTCTATCAATGACTGTCTGACACAGAAGGCATAACGGATTATGCTATCTTTCTTTGTTCTCTCTATGACAGCTCTGTTCATATTGCTAACCATCCTTTCATCAGTGTGTGAGTGGTTGAAATTCATTTGTTCAACAATTATTTATAGAGAAGTTTCTAAATTCAGGCTTTGGATATTAAAAGAGCTCAATGATAGGCTTAGGAATGGCTTTACAAGACATGGTACATTGTCTGTGGGTGCACAGCATGACAACATGTGTACTCAGAATGAAAACATTCATTAAGACATCAATAGGTTGGTATGTCTATAGCAGAAAATATGAAAATCAGTGGTAGAGGACATACTAGCAGCAGAATGATACTGAAAGTAAAGGAATAAAATTTATGGCCAAATATGTAGAGTTTGACAAAAATTTTTCAGAATAGCCTTCCCACTAGTGCCTATGTTGTAATGTTTTCAAAATAGTTTCATGGTCAAAGTTTCATGAAACCAATTTCTGTTTGAGTACAGTTCTTACCTTTTCTTTGTGAATGTGTTGTTTGTTTTGGTCTTTGGGCAATACTTATATGACTGTCTTTTTTCTTCTCAGAAAGAGGCTCAGAAATACTCTGTTAATGTGAAAGCCAAGAGTTTCTAAATCTCCTATGCATATATAAAAAGCATTCATATTTCATATTACTAAATCATAAAGATTTATCATAAGAGAAGCAGGTATTAAAAACAATATTTCTTTATTTGAGACCTGTCTAAAGGGTTATCAATATCAGATCTGTTTCCAGTCATCTTACAGCCTATGTAACTATAGGAAGCAAGGGTGGCAAGCTAAGAGAAATAGGGAAAACGTCCATGGGCAAAATAATAATGGTAAAGAAACAGCTTTAAAGCTAGAAATCATATTATGTTTAAATAAAATGATCTATAGTTTAGATTTACTCTGCTTGTCTTAGCCAATCTAGAAAGATCATCAAAGGTATACACCATGGCAGAGTGAGAAGGAAGCATAAAAGCATCTATTTGCTATTCTAAATATGACATTTACTAATCTCTTTTCATTGCAAGGACAGAAGCAATCTTGTTCACATTCCTTACTCTGTCATTCTTGAATGACAGACATGACCTCCCAATACCTATGTTCCAAATGTTTCTCTTACATCAGAGATTCCCTCACACATATTAATATATTTGGCATGTGCTAATGTCTTCAAATAGGCTTATGTCTCACAAGTGGAAAATCTTAATCTGAATCAGAAATTCAAACTTCACACTGCACTAACAGCACATACATTCTCTCTCTGTCTGCTTGTCATGTGCAAGTATGAGTGTGAGTAATAGAGGCATTAATATGATCAAAGTTCATTGTATGCATGTATGAGAACGTACTTAAGCCCATCACTTTGTAAAACATATTCTAATACAATAATAAAAATAAATAGAAACAAAGTGTGAAAGTAAAAAAATTACTGTTTTACCTACTTGCATATTTTGTATTATCATTACAATATCATAGGCTCTGCATGATATATGGAGCTTTCAAATGATTTTTTGTTCATTTTTTACTTACCTGTTTGAGAGTGACAGACACAGAGAGAAAGGCAGAGAGAGAATGAGAGACAGAGAGAGAATGGTCGTGCAGGGGTCTCCAGCCACTGCAAATGAACTCCAGATGCATGTGCCCCCTTGTGCATCTGGCTAATGTGGCCTGGGGAATTGAGCCTTGAACTGGGCTCCTTGGGCTTCTCAGACAAGTGCTTAACCACTAGGCCATCTCTCCAGCCCTATATGGAGCTTTTAAAATCTATCATAGAGAAGTTGTGATATAAGCACAATCGATTCCAAGTCAAAGTACATCAAAGTTCTTCACAAAGGCCTCATGCACCAATGAGAACACTGGCCAAACAAATCACTTTTAAGTACTTATGTGAATTCAGATAGTGCAGAGTACTCAGACACAATTTTAAGTCACCCACTGGCAACAGTGTAGAATATTTTTTATGACATTTGTGGATATGAGGAGTTATTTTGAAAGCAACCAAAAGCAACAGCTACCATTTCACAAGTGGACGTTTAATAAAAATGAACTCATATGTGTAATGAAATGGAATGCACAAGAAAAGATTCCTTCTTTAACTTTGCAATTAATCATTGATTATATGAAAACATCAAATTTGAGCACTGGGAACACTAAGCCGTTCTTTTTAATTCAAGACTATCACATGCTACTTACCCATAATTTCGTATTAGGAACTGACTCATCAGACTTGATTCTGAACTTATTCTTAATGAGATGTTATGCATTTATACAAATTGCAAAGCCACTGAAAGGTGATCTTTGGCTCTTGTTGAATACGAGCTCTGGCAACACACTACCAACATGCAATGAGATAGATCTGTCCAAAAGCAAAGCTAAACTGGCATGCATTATCTTATGAGACCAAGACACGTGCATTTACATAGGTCTACAGTAAATTTTGAAAGTGAATACACAGTATATGGTTAGTTTGAAAACTGAATATTACATACCCTTGGTATATCCATTTCACTGTCTCCATGACTGGTTTTCTGCCTTTCTGGTGCCACAGCACAGACTGTTGATGTTTCTAGGAAAAGAACAAACAAACAAAAAAAGAATACTTCAGTTAAATTCATTGCATGCATAAAAGTGGACCAAAATAATTACAGTATAAAAAGACTTAATTGTAATAAAATTTGTATCCATAAATATGATTTACAATGAATCTGAACTTTTAGTTTTCCATTGTTTTTTGAAGCAAATTCAGAAATTTGGCCTTTTTTTTTTTTTTTTTTTTTTTTTTTTTTACTTTATATGTGCCAGAAGGGGAGCGGGGAGATTGAAATACAGAGCACAGGAGAGAAAGGCAGAATTGGTGTGTTATGGCCTCCAGCCACCTCAGGCCAACTCCAGATGTGTACACTACCTTGTGTGCATGAGCTAACTTTCATGATTGTGGTTGGGTCACATTTGGCTTCTGGCTTACATGGGATATGGAGAGAGAAACATGGGTCCTTACTCTCCACTGGCAAGCACATTAACTGCTAAGCCATCTCCTCATTCATGAACCTTATTTGAATATGTAAATATTTAGAAGATACTTCCAATTTTCATAACCTTAAACATGTCACTGGTATAGTCCCTAGCTGTGAAATGGTTCAGCAAAGACAATGATTACAAAGATTTATACACAAATATATCTGCTCAAGTTCAATGTACAATCAAGATGAACATTTTGAAAATGTCATAGTCACTTGTCACCTTACATTATTCACTGTAACCTCTTTAAAACACAATAAGGCAAATCAAAAGCAATTTCATCATGAATTTTTCAGTCAATATTTCCAAATATATGTAACCAGACTGAAACAAATATAATAATTCTTATCTTGTTTGTTTTATGTCTATCAATGACTCAGTCTGACACAAGAAGACATAACTGATTATGCTATTATATATGTTCTTTCTACAATACTACAGCTCTGTTCATGTTGCTAAACTCCTTTTCAACAGTCTTTGAGTGGTTTAAATTTATTTGCTCAAAAATACTTTATGGAGAGATTCCTAAATTCCTGGTTCTGGATTTTATTTTTTTTTTATGTATTTGCAAACAGACAGAGACAGAGACAGAATGGGCACACCAGGGCCTCTAACAACTGCAAACAATCTCCAGACGCATGTACCCTTGTGCATCTGGCTTACGTGGGTCCTGGGGAATTGATTCTGGGTCCTTTTTCTTCACAGGCAAATGCCTTAACCATTAAGCTATCTCTCCAGCCCTGTTTCTGGATTTTATAAGAGGTCAGTAAGAGATTTATGAAAAGCTTCCCAAGATGTCACATGTCATGATTGTGCAAGAGTATGCTAACATGTGTACTCAGAGTAAAAAATATATATATAACAATGTAGATAGGTGGGTGTAAGTATATAGGGGAAAATATGAAAATGAGTTGTAAAGGACATAACGGAGGCAGAAAGAGATCAAAGGAAATGAAAGAACAAGTTATGGCCAAATGTGTATATTTGTCCAAAATTTTTTAGGGTAATGCTTCATAACTATCAGAAATTGCAACTTATTATTTTCAAAATGATTTCATTGTCATACTATCATGAAAACAATTTTTATTTAAGTATAGTTCTTACCCTTTATTTGTGAAAAGTGTGTCATAAATTTTTGGATTTGATGAATAGTCATATGACAATCTTCTTTAATCTCAGAAATTGACTCAGAAGTGCTCTGCAGATATGATTTTAAAAAGAGCCTTATGAATCTCCTATACATATCTACAAACACATTCATATTTCATAATGCTAATCCAATATATCAACATAAGAGATGCAGCATTGAAAACCACACTTATTTAATGGGGATCAGTCAAATAGGTCATCAATATCAAATCTGTTTCCTGTCACTGTACAGCCTACATTACCATAGGAAGCAACTGTGGCAAGCCAAGGGAAAACTTGCAACACAATGATGATAGTAAAATGTGTATTGAAAAGGAAATCGCTAACAACATCAAACATTACAGTGTCTTCTGAAACAAATCAGGTTACTTTTTTATAAATATTTTTAAAATTTATTTATTTATTTATTTGAGAGCGACAGACACAGAGAGAAAGACAGATAGAGGGAGAGAGAGAGAGAATGGGCGCGCCAGGGCTTCCAGCCTCTGCAAACGAACTCCAGACGCGTGCGCCCCCTTGTGCATCTGGCTAACGTGGGACCTGGGGAACCGAGCCTTGAACCGGGGTCCTTAGGCTTCACAGGCAAGCGCTTAACCGCTAAGCCATCTCTCCAGCCCAAATCAGGTTACTTTTATAATTTCATCCATATAGTATCCTGTATAAGAATACATGCTATGCTACCATTTTAATCATTTGGGACAAATCCAAAACCAGTTCCTTCTATAACTATAAAGATTATGTGTGGAAAGGGAGAGATACAGCCGCAGGCCGTGATCGACTAGAGGAGGTCAAGCAGTACTAGCTCCTTTTCATAGTGAGTGAAAAATGAAGACCCTGGGTATTTCTCAGAGAAATTTTAAGGGAATGTAAAATTTGGAATGGAGTCTACACTGTGTTAAAGATAGTAATCATATGAATTTTAAATAAAATGATCTATAGTTTAGATTTACTGTGTATGTCTCAGCCAATCTAGAAAGATCTTCAAAGCTATACACCATGACAGAGTGCAAAAGAAGCATAAAAACATCTATTTGTTATTTTATTTTATTTATTTTTTAAAATTTATTAGTTTTCTTTTCAGCAAATACAGGCAGTTTGGTACCATTGTTTAGGCTCATTCATGACCTACCCCCTCCCAATAGCCCCTCCTTGTTGATGTAAATGGGTCGTGTATTGTGGAGTTAGCCCACAGTTATTGGTACGATAAATGTCTCTGCATATCCTGACCCAACACGTGACTCTGACATTCTTTCCGCCCCAGTTTCAAAGAGATTAATCTCTCTTCATTGCCAGGACACAAGTGATCATGTTCACATTGCTTACTCTGCCATTCTTGAATGCCAGGCATGACTACAAAAGCCTATATTTGATATGCATCTCTCACGTCGGAGATAGCCTCACACACATTAGGGTTTGGCATGTGCTCATGTCTTCGAATGGGCTTACGTCTCACAAGTGCCACAGCAGGCACAGATAGTGGAGCAGCTGCGCACTGAGCAGTGGCCCAAGAAGGGCATTGTCAAGTGTCTGCAGGATCACAGTTCAGAGTTGTTTCTTGCAGAGCACACATTATTAGGAAATATAAAAAAATGTAGCAAAAACAGCTAATCAGGACCATTTGGGTACAGCCTATAGCCTTCTCTTTGAAAGTAAGCATTTCACAGGTACTGAAAGTATGGCCAAGTGAAACATGTGAAGCTTAGAGAAGATAAACCAAAAGTTATGAAGTCTGTGGAGACTGGATGAGGTTCCACCAAAATATACAAAATCTTTTTTTAAGAAAGGACATAAAACAAACTTTACCAAAAAAGGGAGAGGCTGTTCAGTGTTGGTACACAGGAACACTACAGGACTGGATGGCTTTTGATACTAATATTAAAACAAGCTCAAGAAGAAGAAAAATGCCAAGCCTTGAAGTTTTAAGGTTGGAGTAGGCAAAGTTATCAGAGGCAGGGATGAAGCTCTCTTGACAATGAATAAAGGAGAAAAGGCTCCACTATACATTGAACCAAAATGGGTTTATGGAAAGGACAGCCTGATGCCAAAATTCCACCAAATGCAAAACTCATGTTTGAAGTGAAATTAGTAGATACTAATTGAAATAGTGTTCAGAGATCTAAAGACATCAGCGACAATGATAAGACTTGACACTGAAACTTATATAACTAACTAGAGCTTATTACTATTATAAAGGAAAAGTCAACTGGAAAATTCAATGAGTTAAATGAAACTTATTTATTTGATCTTAGTTTTTGAGAAAGGTAATCCTTTGTAAGTTTTACACTGTCCCTAGTATTTTACTGTAGCTGTGCAAAATATTATAGAGAACTTTTTTATACTACTTCATAATGTAAACTTAGAGATTCAATCAAAATGTATATACTGGCAAAAAAAAAAATGAATAAAGAGCAATGGATTCCAAGTCAAAACACATAAAAGATTTTCACAAAGGCCTCATGCACCAATGACAACACTGCCCAAAACACAAAACTTTTTAGTACTTTGGATAAATTAAAATAGTGTAGGGTACTCAGAAGCAATTTAAGCTCACTTACTGGAAACAGTGAGGAGTATTTTTGGTGACATTTTGGTTATGAGTAGTTATTTTAAAAGCATCAGCCACCACTTCACAAGGGCATGTTTCATAAGCATGTATTCATATGTGTAGCAAAATAGAATGCAGAAGAAAAGATATGGCTTATAAGTTTGTACATAATGACTGATTATCAAAACAACAATTTTGATGCATATGCAAGAATCCCCCTTAACATAAATTCAATTTCCTGGCCCTCAAAACTAGCTTGCCTTGAATCCAACATAAAAATTTAGTCACCAGACTTCATACTCATCTTAATTTTTTGAGCAATATTATGCTTTGATAGAAATGAGATGCAGATTTTTATCATCAAGACAACTTGTAGAGCCCCTGAAAGATGATGTCCAGATGAAAATTATTACAGACTTTCCCAGTAGTTTAACAACATGGCATGTGCTAAAATTCTCCCAAAATAAATCATAACTTGCCATCAATTACCTATAGGGCAATCTCAAGTATATTTACATTTGCCACATGCACATTTTGGACATAAGACATGCATAAATACATGATTTTAAATTTGAAGATATCATACCCATGGTTCAGGCTTGTCATTGTCGTCATGGCTATCTTGGCCACCTTCTGTTTTCACTATAGGCTCTGCTGCTGCCATACAAAACAAGAGACAGTTATAATTCACTCAAAGGAAACAGTAATTCAAAGAATAAACCTTATAGAATTAAGTAGAAAGTTTTAATTATAAAAATGCTAGGTGTGGCTTGGCAATACACAGCACTAAAACCACCATTCAGGAGGAAAAGGTAAGTTGTGAGTTCAAATCCAGCTTAGGAGTACAGACTGAGTTCTGGGTCAGCTTTGCTAGAGTGACAACAAACCTCAAAAATGAATCCACCCCACCCCCACACAGAAAAAACAATAAATAACAATACATGATTCATAAACCAGACATTCCATTAAAATGAATCAAGAAGACAATTCTACATTTAGAAACAGTGAAAATTTCACTGGGACAGACTTTAGAAATAAACATGATCAGAGAAAGCAATGATTGCAAAGTTCCATTCACAAATTGCCACCTCAGGAACAATGAACAACATGCAAGGTACACACTTTGAGAATATCATAGGAACATGTCATATCACATTTTCACAGTGTCTTCCCCCAACAAGAGAGTTGTAAGTCAGTTGTAATTACATCATCAAAATTTCTGTTTCTTATTTCAAAACAACTTGATATGAAACAATTATTTTGTGCCCCACTTACTTTACTTTATCAAGACTCATCCTACCACAAAAGACATAAGTGATTATTCTGTGTATGTCTTAAACATGTCTAAAGCAAGACTTCTAGATGTTAAGCCCCCATTCATGTTGGTATGAATGGTTGATTTTCATTTTCCTCTGCAGTTATGATCTTGATGGAGATTTGCTTCATATCAAGGTACTGTAGTAGAAAATAGCTAAAATAAGAGGCTTATGAAAGGATTCCCAAGACATGGCACATATCTTGATGGTGCAAGACTATGGTAAACAGTTGTGCTCAGAATAAAAACACTGATGACAATATGGATAGGTGGGTGTAAGTCTATAGGGGAAAATATGAAAATGAATCATAAAGGACATAGTAGAGGAAGAGTGATATCAAAGAAATGGAAGAAAAAGTTATGGCCAAATGTGTATATCTGGTCAAAAATTTTGTAGATAATGCTTTATAACTATCAGACATTGCATTTCAATATTTTCATAATTATCTCATGGTCATCCTATCATGAAAACTATATCTAAGTATAGTTCTTACCCTTTATTTGTGAGTATGTCATACTTTTTTGTCTTTGATGAGTAGTCATATGAAAATCTTCTTTAATCTCAGAAAGAGATTTAAAAGTGCTCTGTTAATATAATTTTAAAAAGAGTCTCATGAATCTTCTACACATATCTATAAACTTCATATTACTAAATCAAGACTTCAATATAAGAGATGCAGTATTGAAAAGCACATTTATTTAAAGAAGACCAGTCAAATAGGTCATCAACTTCTAGTCTGTTTCCTGTCACTGTACAGCCTACATTACCATAGGAAGCAACTGTGGCAAGCCATGGGAAAACTTGAAACACAAAGGTGGTGGTAAAATGTCTGTGGAAAGGGAAATTGCTTACAATATCAAACATTACATAGTTTTTTCCAGAAATGTATCAGGTTACTTACTAACTTTATTCATATATTATCCTTTATAACAACACATGCTATGCTATTGTTTTAATCATTTGGGAGAAATTGAAAAAAAAGTTCTTTCTGTAACTACAAAGATTAAATGTATCAAGGAAGAGATACAATCGCAGACCATGATCCACTGGAGGAGGTCAAGCAGTACTAGCTCCTTTTCATAGTGAATGAAAAATTAAGAGCCTGGATATTTCTCAGAGTAATTTTTAGAGAATGTAAAATTTGGGATGGAGTCAACCCTGTTACAGTTAGAAATAATATGAGATTTAAATAAAATTTTCTATAGTTTAGATTTATTGTATATGTCTTAGCCAATCTAGAAAGATCTTTAAAGCTATACACCATGGTACAGTAAGAAAGAAGCCTAAAACTATCTATTTGCTATTTTAAATATGACATGTGCACTTTCTAAGAGATTAATCTCTCTTCACTGCAAGGACATAAGCAATCTTGTTCATATTGCTTACTCTGGCATTCTTGAATGACCAGCTTTACCCTGAATAACTACATTCCAGGTGGCTCTCCTACATCGGAGATGCCCTCACTCATATTAATATGTTTGGCACGTGCTCGTGTCTTCAAATGGGCTTGTACCTCACAAGTGCAAAATCTTATTCTGAATGAGAAATACAACCCTCACACTGCACTGATGGCACATACATGTCTCTCAATCAGTTCGGCTAAAAGTTACCTCAATTTTATTCACAGGACTCAAAATATTTTAATGTGTTTTGTCTGCTCGCAAACTTTATATTATCATTACAATATCATAGGCTCTGAATTATATATAGAGCACTTAATGTCTATCATGGAGAAGATCTGACATAAGAGAAATGGATACCGAGTAAAAACACATGAAATAGCTCCACAAAGCTCTTATGCCCCAGTAAGAACACTGCTCAATTTCATCACTTTAAAATTATCTAGGTGAATGAGAATTGTTTATAGCACTCACAATCTATGTTAAGAAATTTACTGAAAATAAGGTACAATATTTTTGATAATTTTGTTGATTCATTTCATTGCTAAAACCTTTTTGATAGTTGATTTCTTTTTAAAACCTAATAGCAATGCTCCTACTTCAAAAATCCATGCTTAATACATATGAACTAGTGTTGATAGTGGGCAAAATAAACTAAAATAGGACATACAAGAAAATATGCAGACTTTAAGTTTGGAATGAATTACTGATTATCGGAGCACACATTTTTACACACAGGCAATAATCTGCCCTTAACATAAACTCAATTTCTAGGACTTCACAAATATCTTGCCCTTAATTTCAAAATGGAAACTTAGCTATAAGACTTGATTTTGGTCTGAATTTTATGAGATATGTTAAGCTTTTAAAAAATGGAGAGCCAGGCTAGTATCATAAAGAAAATGTTTAGAGGGCTTGAGGAGATTACTCAGTGGTTATGGCACTTGCCTTCAAACCTCAACAACCAGGGTTCGATTTCCTCGTACCCACAAAAAGCCAAATGCAGAAACTGACATGCATTTAGAACTTGTTTGCAGTGGCTACAGGCCCCACCATGGCCAATCTATCTCTATCTGCCTCTTTGTCTCTTTCTCTCTCTCTCATAAATAAACAAACAAATAAAAATATTTTAAAATAATTTCAAAATGGAGAACTTGTAGGGCCACTGAAAGAAGATATCCATACCTAAATCATTATAGGCTCTCTTCATAGTCATAGGACATGACATGAGCTAAAATTCTCCCAAAATAAATGCCAACGTGGCATCAATTATCCTGTAGTGCAAGCTTGCCTGTGTGTTCATTTGCCTAACGTACGTTTTCAAACTAAAACACAGTATAAGTTCAGGATTTGAAATTTGAAGTTTTCATACCCATGATAGAGACTTGTCACTGCCACTAAGGTTGGCCTTGTCTTCTTTGATTTTCATTGCAGTTACTGCTGCAGTAAAAAAAAAAAAAAAAACCCTTTAGCAAAATGGTAATTTGAACAAAATCTTTATATAATTAAATATAAAGGTTTAGTTATAAAAATTTTGGCAGGGCATGGTGGCTCACGCCTTTAATCCAAGCTTTGGGAGGCAGAGGTAGGAGGATCACTATGAGTTTGAGGCAATCCTGAGACTACATAGTGAATTCCAGGACAGCCTGAGCTAAAGTACCTCGAAAATTAAAAAAAAAAAAAAAAAAAATTGGAGCCAGGTGTGTTGGTGCACACCTTTAATCCTAGCACTTGGGTTGAAGAAGCAGGAGGATCGCCATGAGGTCAAGGATCCCTGAGACTACCAAGTGAATTCCAGCTGGGCTAGAATAAAACCCTACCTCGAAAAAACAAATAAAATTCTGGGCTGGGCTAGGTTAGACACACCATTAATCATAGTACTTGGGAGGAAAATGTAAGAGGATCTGTGTGAGTTAAAGACTAGCCTAGGAATACCAGGTCATCCTGGGCTAAAGTGATACCATAACACAAGATAAATAAACAAATAAATAAATAAATCCTCAAGAGTTAAAAAATGTATTATTTTCACAAATTAAAATTTGGGGGGCATGGGGGGTGGTGAAGATGAGGTAGGGTCTTGCTCTGGCCTAGGCTGACATGGAAGTTACTATGTAGTCTCAGGCTGGCCCCAAACTCACAGATATCCTCATAGCTCTGTCTCCCAAGTGCTTTGAAAAGACATGTGCTATCTTGCCTGTCTATATAAGTCAAGCTTTATATTAACCTGAATGTTACTTGAATATGAAATTCATTAGAAGATTCCTGTATGTGTAGAAATATTAAAAATGGCACTGGTGGGCTGGAGAGATGGCTTAGCGGTTAAGTGCTTGCCTGTGAAGCCTAAGGACCCCGGTTCGAGGCTCGGTTCCCCAGGACCCACGTTAGCCAGATGCACAAGGGGGCGCACGTGTCTGGAGTTCGTTTGCAGAGGCTGGAAGCCCTGGCGCGCCCATTCTCTCTCTCTCCCTCTATCTGTCTTTCTCTCTGTGTCTGTCGCTCTCAAATAAATAAATAAAAAATTTTAAAAAATGGCACTGGTATAAGGATCATGTTCAAAGAAGGGAATGATAAAAAGTTTTATATACAATTTTGTCAGCTCAAAATCAATGAACAACCCCAAGGACATGCAATTTGAGAATACCATACTGACATGCCATGTCACATTTTCAGTGTCTTCTTCTTAAGAGAAAGGTACAAATAAAATGCAATTTCAGCGTCAAAATTTCTATCAATTCTTCTCACGGCCAAGCAAACTGACATAAAATTGATAATGCTCTGTGCCCAACTTGCATTATTTTGTTAAGAGTTATTCCAGTGCTGGAGAGATGGCTTAGAGGTTAAGGCACATGCCTGAGAAGTCTAAGAACCCAGGTTTGATTCTCCAGGTCCCACGTAAGCCAGATGCACATGGTGGCGCATGCATTGGGAGTTTGTTTAGAGTGGCTAGAGGCCCTGGCATGCCCATTCTCTCTCTCTCTCTCTCTCTCTCTCTCTCTCTCTCTCTCTCTCTCTCCCTGTGCCATGTCTCTAATAAAGAAATAAATAAAAATAAATCTTTATTTTTAAAAAGAGTTATTCCATCACAAAAGCAGAACTGAATATTCTATGTTTGTGTACATTTTACATTGACTATAGCAAGGCTCTGGGATGCTAGCCTCACATTCTTCTGGGTGCAAGTGGTTTATATTCATTTTCATCTTCAGTTATGCTATTGATGGGGATTTTCGTAATGCCTAGTAGTGCGGTATAAAAGAGCTCAATGTGATATTTAGAAATGGCATCCAAACACGGTACATGACCTGGTAGTACACAGCATGATAAGGTGTGAACTCACAGAGAAACACAGAAGACAATAGGAACAGAAATATAAAAGCCCACAGGTGACAAAATGGAAATGGGTGAGAAATGGGCCCCAGAAGTGAATGATGATGGAATCAAAGGAAGAAAATAATTGGCAAATACGCAGATTTGGGACAATTCTGCTCCATACAGCTCTGTCTTTAACTATTAGAGATTATATTTTAATGTTGTCAAAATGGAATTGTGTTCATAAAATCATTGAGAACAGTTATTATTCAATTATATATCTAACCTTTCTTTTGCACATTTGACATATGTTGTCCTCTTTCAGCAAGAGTGGCATATATATTATCAACTTCTTTCTTCTCAGAATGAAGCCAAGAGATACTCTGTTAAAAAAAAGTGTTTCACAAAATCTTTTCACATCCACAAATACATGCATATTTCATAGTACTAAAAGCATCAATTCTTCACAATAATAAGAGGAAAAACCACATGTGTTTAATAGGGACCTTTAGAAATGGCAATCAAACTCATATCTATTGCCTGTGTTGGTCCAGCCAGTAGCCAAAGGAAGTAGCTGTGGGATATGTAAAGTTTACTAGACACTATCCTAGTGTGAAAGAATGTGTCAGCACTGGAGAATTTGGAATATTAAGATTCACAATGCTTGAAACACAAATTTAGCAGATTATGTTTATAACTTCACTTTAATATAAGACCTCATAGGTACACTTTCTGTACTACACTATTAATAATTTAGGATACATCTAAATACTGTGCTTGCTGTAAGTACAAAGGTTGTATGTGTAATGGAAATGGTATAATCCTAGGCCATGATTCACTTAAGAAGAATACTTGATTAGCTGCTTTTCTTAAAGGGCAAAGAAAAAGCCTTAATATTCCCCAGAGAAACTTTAAGAGAAAAAGTGTTGGAATTAAATCTAAATTCTTTTAAAACTATAAACAATATGAGTCATGAATAAAGTGATCAATATTTTAGGTTTGCCATACATTTCCTAGCCAATTGAAGGAAGGAGAGTATCAAAATTTTAGTAACAGCACAGAGACAAAGAACCATAAGAAAATCTATTTCTTACTAGAAATATGACATGTCCTTTCTTATAGATTCTAATCTATCTGCCATGCATGTCAAAAGAAGATTAAAATCTTGATCATAATGCCTCCTTGTTTCTGATTCATGAGTATGACTGACACAATCAGAGATACTTATGATTCACTTTTGTCTTGCCTACATGACAGGCCTTCATAGACATTAGTATGATTGACCAATACTTATGCAAATTCCTGTGGAGTTTAATCTCTTAACTGCAAATATTTTTTCCAAATAAGGAATTCCATACTGACACAAAAGTGATAGCAAATAATGTCTCCCTCAAACGTCTTCATTTAAATAATCTCAATTAAATTTATGGCAATCCAAGATTCTGATTTGTAATTATTTGCTGCTTATCTCTTTTAAGGCATCATTACAAATTGGTAGGTATTTGCCTCAAAAGTGAGGCAGAGAATGTCTCTCATGAAAAAGATATAAGAGTAAAATATTTCAAGAGAAAATACATAAGACATTTGCACAAGAGTGTGGTCAAAAGGCATATCATTATTAAATAGCTGATATGAAATGTTTATAGTACTCATGACAAATCCAAGAATTTGTACAATTTCACTGACAAGTTGGAAAATATATATGTGTGTGTGTATAAATTTAGTCTTTCGAGGTAGGGTCTCACTCTAGCTCCAGGCTAACCTGGAATTCACTATGTTGTCTCAGGGTGGCCTTGAACTCATGATGATCCTCTTACCTCTGCCTTCCAAGTGCTGGGATTAAAGGCATGTGCCACCATGCCCAGCCAGGTTGGAATATTTTTGACAGCTTTTGCTGATGCATTTCTTTGATAGGAATAGATTTAATAGAGGAATACTTTTCTAGCCTAATTGCTATGAACCCATTACAGAAGTGGACATTTAAAATACACACTCTAGGACTGGAGAGATAGCTAAGTGGTTAAGGCTTTTATCTGAGAAGCCTAAGGACTCATGTTCAACTCTCTATGTCCCACATAAGCCAGAAGCACAATGTAACACAAATACACAAGTTTGCACATGCCCAGAAGATGATGCACATGTCTGGAGTTCAATCACAGTGGCTGGAAGGCCCTGGTGTGCCAGTTCTCCAAATCTTTCTCTCTCTCAGATAAAAGTAATTTAAAAAGGCCACACTCTCATGGAGAATGGGAACACCAAAGTGAACTGAAAAGCACAAAAAGATTCAGCTTTGACCTTTTATTAATGACTGATTATCCAAAAATCAAGAATTTTGAGCAGTAGGAATAATGAGTCCTTAACATGAATTCAAATTCAGGAGCATCACATACTTCTTACCCAAAAATTCAAACTATGAAGTCATCAGACTTGATTTTAACCTTAAGTTTTTAAGGATATGTTATGCCTTTATATCAATGCCTTTATACCAATTATTATCAGAACAAAATTTATAGGCACTGAAAGATGAAGTGTGGCTCTAACTGAATGCAAGCTCTCACAATACACTAATAACTTGTCATCACATAAATCATTCCAATTATCCTGTAGAGAAATCTAGAGAGCATTTTTGCTGAAAAAAAGAGTAAAATTTGGAACTAATCACACAGTATACATGTAGGTTGAAATTTAAATATTTCATACCAGTGATTCATCAGTTTCATTGTCACCAAGACTGCCTTTCCATACCCTTGAGTTACTAATTTTTTTGTTGTCATGACTGTCTTTCTGCAGTTCTGTTGTCAGTGCACAGTCTGCTGCTGCTCCTAGAGACATAAAATAATGGACACTTTTGTAAAATACAGTGCAAGCACATGGCATTCAAACAAACTCATTACAAAATTAAATGGAAATATTTCATTATGAAAATTTTATTCAAATGGTGAACACATACTTAACTAAATGTTCAACATCCCTAACCATCAGGGGGATAAAAATTAAAACAACTGGGCTGGAGAGGTGGCTTAGCGGTTAAGCACTTGCCTATGAAGCCTAAGGACCCTGGTTCAAGGCTCGATTCCCCAGGACCCATGTTAGCTGGATGCACAAGGGGGCGCACGCGTCTGGAGTTTGTTCGCAGTGGCTGGTGGCCCTGGTGCACCAACTCTCTCTCTCTTTCTCTCTCTGCCTCTTTCTCTCTGTCTGTTGCTCTCAAATAAATAAAAATAAGCAAAAAATTTAAAAAACAACAACAACAAAAAATTAAAACAACTATAAGATTCCACCTTACTCCAGGAAGGATGAAAATTATTTAAAAAATCAAAAGATCCAGGTGTGGTGGCACATGCCTTTAATCCCACCACTTGGGAGGCAGAGGTAGGAGGATCGCCACGAGTTCAAGGCAACCCTGAGGCTACATAGTGAGACCTCGAATAGATAACTAAGCTGTGGTATGTTTACATGATGAAATTCTACTCAGCAGTAAGACAAAAATGATACAATGAAATCTGTAGAAAAATGGTCAGTCTTGGAACAGATCATACTCAGTGAACACACACTATCACTGAATGACAATAGCTTCATGGTCTCACTCATCTGTAGTTCCTAACCTGGATCATCACGAGTTTTTGATGGGCACCTTGAAGCCTGGACAATAGGGAGCAAAGGGCTTGGGGGAAGGGGAATGGAGGGGGAGAAACAAAACTGAACCCAAAATTAATTGGTACCATAGAAACCTTTATCTTTTGAAGACAGACTGAAAGATTGAGCCCTCAACAGGAGCATGGGGGGAGCACCTGAAAAGAAGGGCCCTGGAGAGGAAGGGGTTAAGCCTAACCTCACAAAACTTTTTCTGTCTTTTTTCTTTTTCCTGTCTTGTCTCTGACCTGTATCTCCCAGTACCAGGATGTGGTTACCACCCACACTGAGCCATTGATCAGAGAGAGCTACAAGTTCCCTAAAACAAGACAGACTTCTGTCAAAGCAGTTGGTTACCCTCCTGACCCTGTTGCTGAAGACACTGCATGCTGCTGGCATAGAACATGTAGGGACCTGGCAAGAATCCAGAAGTGAGACAGATGTCAGACATCTCATCTATGGCTCATCTCATCTACATCAGCTACTGGGGGAAAGTGGCCGAGAAGTCAGGGGGACTAAGCTACTCAGCAGCAAACACCCTAAGGTGATGTACATACAGGTGCACACAGTCTTGGTGAGTAACCAATAACTTTCTGAATGGCTAAGAGATCTGCTCATTGGAAAGGAATCCATGTCTAGAAGTGGGAAACAAGTTGGAATCCCATACAGAGCTGTTCAATGTCAAGCTCCTACTAATCTTGGGCTAAAAGGAGGAGTACATCCATCAAATTCCCTATAAATTAAAAATGCTTATCCCATTTAACCTGTACTGACTTGCTCTCCAGTGGAGAGTCTGCTTTTCTTTGTGTGATGGGACCTGAGTAGATAAACTACCTGTCACACTTCAGCCAAGCCCCAGCTGAAACCACAGAGGAATCAGGGAGACAGGCATGTGTGCCACTTCTATCTTGAATTTGACAACCAGTGCCAGGGTGAAGGAAGCAGACGCTCAACCTCTACCAAAGCAGAGATCCAGAGGCTCCTAAGAGCACATTACTGAAGTAGGTTTAAAACATACCAAACATGGGGCTGGAGAGATGGCTTAGTGGCTAAGTGCTTGCCTGTGAAGCCTAAGGACACCAGTTCAAGGTTCAATTCCCCAGGACCCACGTTAGCCAGATGCACAAGGGGGTGCACACGTCTGGAGTTTGTTTGTCTGTCTCTCTCTATCTGCCTCTTTTTTTCGCTCTGTCACTCTCAAATAAATAAAAATTAAAAAAAAAAAAACACCAAACATGGCTCAAGGAATTTTGCAAAGGAGAGGAGGGAAAGATTGTTACAGCTACAAGTTGGGACATCATGCTCACAGGCAGTGCCTCTCCCCAATAACTGACTGCTGCTCCCACAATACATAACCCACAGTCCTCACAGGGAAAATCTGCGACTCCCAAGAGGGAGGCTCCCTTTGGAAAGGAGGCAGGGGTAAGGGAAAAGATGGTAGGAACAAGTGATGTATCCATACTAAGTATGTCTGTAATTATTTAAAAGAGAAAAAAAAAAAAAAAACAACAGTAGACTGGAGGAATGACTCTGACTGAGACTGTCGGAGGAGAATCTAGGGCATTCCACTTTGCTACAGGTCAGTAATGTCAGAAGGGTCTGGCCTTTTCTTATCTCTTCTTTCCACTTTATGAGACAATCACCTATTTTCAAGATGGCCCTTCCTGGAGGATTAAGATTTCTGGAAAGATTATCCTTTTCCAGAAAATCTGATCCCAGATACCTGATGTCAGGATTGGACTAACCAATCTTCTAAAAGACCCCAATCTGAGTCGCTAGGTAGGCATCGTTCTGGGAATGCCCTGTTGCCCCTTCTTGGCCAAGAGCTCTGAATTACTTCTTTCTCTTAAGTTCTCCTCCTCTTAAAGTTTCCCCTCCTAAAACTCTAAACTATAATAAAATCTTTCTAAATCTTAAAACAATTCTATTCAAATCTCAGATTTTTAAATTAATCTAAATATCTAAATAATCTAAATATTGCTCAAATGTGTAATGCTTTAGAGGACACTTCTAATTTCATAAACCCTAAACATGTCACTGTTATCATCTCTAGGTATGAAATGGCTTACAGAAGGGAATGATTACAAAGATGCATGGACAGAATTATCATTGCAAGATCAATGAACAATCCCCAAGATGTTTACATGGGAAATACTGTACTGAGAAGTCACTTCACATTGTTCATTGTTTCCTCCCCATAACAGAAAGGTGAAAATAAATGCAATTTCCTCATTAAATTTTCTATTAATTTCCCCCATAAGTGAAATAAATATAATAATGTTCACTGTCCCCCCTGTTTTACTTTTGTTAAAACTGTCTGACCCAGGAAGCCATACCTGATTATTCTATATTTGAATGTCCTGCCTACGTGTGATTACAGCTCTGCTCATGGTTGCTAACCTACATTCCATCAGCATAAGACTATCTGAAATTCATTTATGAATTAGAGACCTTCCTAAGCCTGTCACTGGATGTTGGCACAGAATAATGACAGGTATGTGTCGTGGTATTCTAACACATTGCATATGAGGTGATGGAGCACAGCATGGTAAATTGTGTATTGAGAGTGAAAACAGGGATGGTAATAGGAAAACATGGGTACACATCCTTAGTCAAAAATATGGAAATGAGTGATAAAGGAGATACCACGAGCAGAATGATCCCTCAAAAAAAGGAAGTAAGATGAAGGGATAAATTTGTATATTTGGAAAAAATGGTTTCAATGAGGATTCATAACTGACTATGAGAGCTTACTTTTTACTGTTTTCAAAATTATTTTGTGGGGCTGGAGAGATGGTTTAGGGGTTAAGTGCTTGCCTGTGAAGCCTAAGGACCCCGGTTCGAGGCTCGGTTCCCCAGGTCCCACATTAGCCAGATGCACAATGGGGCGCACGCATCTGGAGTTCATTTGCAGAGGCTGGAAGCCCTGGCGCGCCCATTCTCTCTCTCTCCCTCTATCTGTCTTTCTCTCTGTGTCTGTCGCTCTCAAATAAATAAATTAAAAAAAATCTGTTAAAAAATTATTTTGTGGTCACATTATCATTAAACTAATTTCTATTAAAGTAAAACTCTTACCTTTTATTTGATCATATGTTGTAGATGTTTCTCTTTGAGAAAGTTGGTCAAAAAAACTCTATGGATATAGAACAATGAAAAAAGTTTCTCAAAATCTTCTACTCATATATGAAAAGACATTCATATTACTAGTCAGCATTTCTTCAACAGAAAAGAAACACTTGTTCAAAACCATTGCTTCAACCAGAAATGTAGCAGCTTACTTTTTAAACTTCACTTATGCATTTTCCTTGTAGGTACACATGCTATGCTGCACTATTAATTATTTAAGAAAAATCCCCAGTTTTTTTTCTGTAAGTGTGAAGACTGCTTGTGTAAAGGAAGAGATATAATCCTAGGACAGGACCCACCTCCTGTTCACAGTGAGCCAAAATGAAAAGTGTGAGTATATGAGAAATTTTCAGAGTATGAAAAGACTAAAATGGCATGTAAATGCTTTTAATGAAAGACATCATGTGAGTTTTATATAAAATGATTTATACTATAGATTTACTGTGTTTGTCTTTGCCAACCTAAGGAGATCATCAAACCTGTACACCATGGCATTGTTCAATAGGGAACTGTAAAAATGGTTATCAAATTCATGTCTACTCCTTGTCTTTCTCCAGTGTATATCCTAAGGTAGTCACTGTTGGAGGCAATAGGAAAAGCTTACTAGACACAAGTCTAGTGTGAAAAAATGTGTCAAAATAGAATAGTTTAGAATATTCAACTTTATATTGCTTGTACCTGAAATGTAACAGGTTACGTCTATAATTTCACTTTATTATATATCCTAATAGGTACAATTGCTATGCTAGAGTGTTAATTATTTAGAATAAATCCAAAGATGGTTGTTTCTGTAAGTACTAAGATTATATGTGTAAAGACAAAAGTAAAACTCTAGGCCATGACCTACTTAAGGAGAACACTTGATTAGTTCCTTTTCTTAGAGGGCAAAGAAAGGAAAAACCTTAATATTTCCCAGCAAAATTTTAAGACAAATGAAAACTAAAATTTTTTAAACTAAAAACAATGAGTTTTAAAATAAACTTATCAAGATTCTAGATTTACCATAGATTTCCTAGCAAATTGAAGGTGAATATGAAAAGTTAACAATACAGCAGATACCCAGAGGCATGAGAAAAATCTATTTTCCACTAGATATATGACATGTACTTCCTCAAAGATACTAATCTCTGTACTGTGCAGGTTGAAAGAGGGTTACCATGATCTTTATTGTATTGTCTGCCTGTTTCTTTGTTGTGAATAGGACCTAGAAAACCAGACACTAGTAATCCACTTGTCTTTTTAATAGACAAGCCCAATGAACTGCTCTTTTTTATGAGAGAGAGAAAGAGAATTGGCACACCAGGGCCTCCAGCCACTGTAATCAAACTCTATATATGTATGACTCCTTGTGCACATGTGTGAACTTGTGTGCTTGCATCAACTTGTGCATCTGGCTTATGTGGTACCTGGAGAGTCGAACATGGCTCCTTAGGCTTCACAGGCAAGTGCCTTGCCTGCTAAGCCTTCTCCAGCCCTGTAATCTTTTGTCTCTGCCAGGTGAAATGCCTTCCCAGACATTGATATGACAAACCTGTGCTTATGTTTTCATGCGGAGGTTAAATCTGATAAGTGCTAAAACTCTTTCCAAATAGGAATTTTACCCTCATACATAACTGATGGCAAATAAAGACTTCTTCAAACATCTTTATCTAAACAACTTCAATTTACTTTACAGAAATCCAAAATTTTGATTTCTATCTATTCCGGGCTTATCTGTTTTATGATAATTATGATATTAATACAGTGCCAGAGGTCCTTGGCTCAATTGTGGAGCATTAAATGTCTATTATGTAGAAGATATCCCAGAAGAGTAATATATTCTGAGTCAAAATACAGGAGACATTTTCATAATGGACTTTTTTGCCAGGAAGAATATTGCTGAGTCATGGTACTATTAAATAGTTTATTTAAATGTGAAATGTTGAAATAGTTCTGACAGAATTTATGATTCATGTTTTTCATAGATAATATTTGATACAGAATATTTTTTTTTAATTTAATTTATTAGTTTTCATTTCAGTGAATACAGGCAGTTTGGTACCATTATTTAGGCTCATCTGTGATCTACCCCCTCCCATTAGACCCTCCTTGTTAATGAAAATGGGTCGTGCATTGTGGAGTTAGCCCCCAGTTATTAGTATGATAAATGTCTCTGCAAATCATGACCCAACATGTAACTCTGACATTCTTTCCGCCCCCTCTTCCGCAAGATTTCCCTGAGCCATGTTGGGTTCATTTTTGGTCGATACAGAATATTTTTAAGCCTAATTGAAAGGCCTCTTTCCACAAGTGGACACTGAAAAATACCAATCAATATTGATAGTGGATACATCAAAGGTAAGTAGAAACTACTAGAAAAGATTATGGCTTTCATTGTGGAATTTATGACTGCTTATCTGAAGACAAAAATTTTGAGCAGCTAGGAATGATAATCATTAACAGTAATTTAATTTTTGGACCCAATTATTCTGGATCCATAATTTCAGATTAAGAACTTTTTCTTCACAATCAATTTTGATCTTAATTTTTTAGATATGCTCTGCTTTTCTACAAATGTAGGCTCATACTATTATGAAAGTAGATTTTCATTCCTCTTGAATGTGAAGTGAGGTTCTAATTGAATACACATCTCTCAATAGAGCAGCAACTTGTCCTCAGTTAAGATCTTTCCAGAAGTAAATACTAAACTGGAAGGACTTATCCTAATGAAAACTCATGTGTATTTTCATCAGTTTACAACAAATTTTGGAACTAAAAAGAGTATATATTTGTTTCTAGAAATTTTAATATTACATACCAAGGACATATCTGTTTCACTGCCCTCATCAATGGCTTCCTGTACTTTTGATGTCACTTCCTGGACTTTGGCTGCTTCTTTTGAGTATAAAACAAAACAACAGATATGTCAGTTAAATACAGTGTAAGGAAACGTTACCTAAGCAAGTGAGATAAATGTTTAATTCTAATAAAATTCTAGTTTTATTTCCATAAATCAGATTCTAAATGAATCTGAACTTTTGTTGACTATTTTATTGTTTAAGGTGTCATTGGTCTGGAAAAGATTCTAGATATGAAGTGTTTTGAAAACAAAATAAAAACAAGTTTTCATATACAAATTTCTCATTTCTACATTAATGTTCCAACACAAAGATGCACATTATGAAAATATCATAGTGAAACATGTCATGTCACATTGTTTACTGTTTCTTCCTCAGACCAGAATGTTGCAAATGAAATGCTATTTTATAACCAATTTTCTGTCAATATTTTCTGATATTTGCAAACAAAGTGAAACAAAAATGGTACTGCTCAGTGTCCTACTTGTTTCACCTTCACTAAAGACTCTTACACAGAAGCCATAACCGGTTATTCTATCTTGCATGTTCTGTTTACATGACTACAGCTCTGCCCCTGGTTGCCAACTTCACATTTGTCAATGTATGAATGCTTGAAATGCATTTCTTCTCAACAGTTGTTGATGGATAATTCCCTAAGTGTCCTGGACTGTAAAAGAGCTCAAGTGAGTAGTTTCGGTATTTCCTTCCAAGATATGACACATGACCTGACAGTACAGAGCATGTTAAGATATGTGCTCAGAGTAAAATTATGGAAGGCAAGCTGGGCATGGTGGCACATGCCTTTAATCCCAGCACTCGGGAGGCAGAGGAAGGAGGAGCGCCATGAGTTCGAGGCCACCCTGAAACTACGTAGTGAATTCCAGGTCAGCCTGGACTAGTGTGAGACCCTACCTCGAAAAGCCTATATATATATCTATTTTATCTATTTCTACTGTTTTCCATATATGTGTGTGTGTGTGTGTGTGTGTGTGTGTGTGTGTGAATGGAAGACAGTAGAAATAGATAAAAGTTCATGGGAGATAATATTGAACTGAGTGAGAAACAGATAGCAGAATAATACTGGAAGAAAATAATGGCCAAATTTATAGATTTAAGAAAATTCTGCCAGGTATGGTGTTGCACGTCTTTAATCCCAGCACTTGGGAGACAGAGATAGCACGACCACCATGAGTTCGAGGTCAGCCTGAGACTACACAGTGAATAGAATTCCAGGTCAGTCAGGGATAGAGTGAGACCCTATCTTGAAAAACAAAACAAAAGAAGAAAACAGAGAAAGAAAACCAGAAAGAAGGAACGAAAATTCTGCTAGATAAGGATCCATATTTATCAGTGAATATATTTCAATGTTTTCAAAATGTTATCATGGTCATATAAGCACTGAACCCACTTACTAGTCACTTGTAGATCTCACCTTTGCTTTGTTCATTTGTCATAAGTGCTCCTTCCTGAGCAGTAGTGGCATGTATACTTGCAGCCTTCGTCTCCTGAGGAAGATGCTCAGAGGTACTCTGTTAACATAAAAAGGAAAAAAGAAAGCATTTCACAACAATCTATTCACATCTACAAAGACATGCTTAGTACACATTAAGCATCAACTCTTCAAAGTAAGAGAAGCAAGTATTGAAAACTACATATGCTGAATAAGGATCTATAGAAATGATTCAATTTATTATACATGTCTTAGCCAATCTAAGGAGATTATCAAAGCTATATAATATGGCATAGAAAGAACCATTAAGACCACCTGTTCATTACTTTTAAATGTGACATGCACATTTTCATAGATATTTAGCTCTCTACCATGCAGTGTGAAATGTGACCTTTGCCATGTTGCCTGTTTCTTTGACATTACTGAATATGACAGATCCAAGCCCAGGTACTTAAGACCCACTTTTCTCTGCCCTGAGAGAAGTCCTCACATATTTTAACATTGTTGACATATGCTCAATTCTTCATGCAAGCTTATATTTCACAAGTACAAAATACTAGTTCAAATAAGAAATTTAATCCTTACACTGAAGTGATAGAAAATATTCTCCCTCAAAACATTTTGTATAAATGATCTTGATATTATTCATGGGAAACAAAAAAATGACTTCTGTGGTGCTTCTTATTCATTCTTTTTTGTTTTGTTTATTTTTACTTGTTTATTTGAGAGGGACAGAGAGAGAAAGGGAGGGAGAGAAGGAGCGGGGGGAGAGAGAGAGAGAGAAAGAGCAAGAATGGGCGTGCCAGGTCCTCCAGCCACTGCAAATGAACTCCAGACCCGTGCACTCCCTTGTGCATCTGGCTAACGTGGGTCCTGGGGAGCCAAGCCTCGAACCGGGGTCCTTAGGCTTCACAAACAAGCGCTTAACTGCTAAGCCATCTCTCCAGCCCTATATGGAGATCTTAATGTCTATCATACAGAGATGATCTGATATAAGAAAAATGTATTCCAAGTTAAACATAAAATATCTTCACGAATGCCTCATGTACCAATGAAAATATTGGCCAAACTCATCACTATAAAGTATTGTATGTGTATGGGAAATGTTTATAGTACCCAGAATCAATGTGAAGTCCATGTAAAGTGTCACTGACAACAGTGTACAATATATTTAATAAAATATTGATTCATGTCATTGGTAGCAAAGATCTTCTAAGTAACTATACTTTAAAATCAAATTGCAACAGCCCCCATTTTACAAGTGGTTGTTTAAAAATATGCACTCCTCTTAGCCGGGCATGGTGGTGCACGCCTTTAATCCCGGCACTCGGGAGGCAGAGGTAGGAGGATTGCCAAGAGTTCAAGGCCACCCTGAGACTACATAATGAATTCCAGGTCAGCCTGAGCCAGAGTGAGACCCTACCTTGAAAAAACAAAGACAAAATAAATAAATAAAATTAAAATTTTAAAAATATGCACTCCTCTTGATAGTAAACATGCTAAAATGAAAAAGAAACTACGAAAAGATTCATCTTTTTACTTTGGAATTAATGATTGACTGTCTGAAAGCACACATTTTGAGCCACTGGAAATGATAAGCTCTTAACATAAATTCAGTTTCTAGGCTTTCACATACATCTTGCCCATAATATCACATTAGGAACTTAGTTATCATTCTTTCTTTTGATTTTAATTTTTGGATATGTTAAGCTTTTATTAACACTTATTTTTGTTTTTATTAAAAAATTGTAAACCCATCTGGGCATGGGATGCTCAGGACAAAGTATGCCATATAGATATAGTTAGATACAAGTCTTTGCCAATTTAAGGAGAAAACAATGGACAGTGTTCAGTTATTAGGAGGCATGTGGAAATTGATTGTTTAAATGTTGAAGTTCTATACCTACTGACATACAAAAAAATATACTCTGTACCTCACAGGCCTTACAGGGGAAACAAACAAGGTGATTGTCATGATATTTCTCACGTCTGCCTCTAGGTGCTCCCACCTTGTGGAGTACACAGTAATGACACACATGAGCCATTAATCATCCAGCCCCACGTGTTCTGCTCGTAGACACTCACGAATGAGCCAGTTCTCATGGACTAGTGCACAACTTAAATCTCAACCAAAATCCACTGTAACTAAAGAACATACTCCATAATGGAAATGTATCAAAAGCCAGAACAATTAAAACACCTCCATGAATACCTCATGAAGCAAGAAGAATGTTCCCACAGCACATATTTATGAATAATTTACTGTAAATATGGGGTGTTTATAGTGCTCTACATCAATATAAACTGAACTGTCTAGTACAAATTTCCACAAAAGCAAGGGCACCATATTTTTATAACATAGAGAAAGTGTAGTTGATTGTATGTTCTAACTACAGTCCTCCATGAACAGATCAATTTCAGTGACAGTACAAAGGATCAGAGCTTTAAACTGGGAAATAGGGGCTGGAGAGATGGCTTAGCGGTTAAGGTGCTTGCCTGCAAAGCCAAGCACCTTGGTTTGATTCCCCAGGACCCATGTAAGCCAGATGCACAAGGTAGCACATGCAACTGGAGTTTGTTTGCAGTGACTGGAGGCCCTGATGAGTCCATTCTTCCTCTCTGTCTCTCTCATTCTCTCTCAAATAAATAAATTAATAAACTGGGAATTGATGGCATAACCTGAAAACACAAATTTTGAGCCATTGGAAATAATCAAATTTTAATATCAATCCAATAGGAAGCCAGGACATATAATGTAATTTCACATGTTTATTCAAATACTTAAATAGGATCTTAATTTGATATAAACATTATGGGGTTTATACAAATGAAGACAGATAATTGTCATATAAAATTTGTCAAATAACTAAAACATATTTAGCTCTAAGTTAATGCCAAGCTTTCTACTAATTTACAGTGAGCTAAGATTTCTCCAAATTTATATGATGAAATGGGATCAACTATCTCATAAAGAAATATCATAAATATTTTAACTTGTTTATGCTGAATTGAAAAAAGAAAATGGATTAAAACAATATTCTTAAATCTAAGTATTTTTATACCTTTGGTGGACTATATAAACTGCTCTTTTGACTGGCCTCCTTCTCTTCTGATGTCACTTCTATGTTGGTTGCTGCTGACAAATGCAAAAATTTTGGTTAAAAACACTATAATGATATTTACAAAAAATGTGGCCTTCTACACATTTACATAAATATGTTAGCAATGTAAATTATGTTATTATCTCATTACTAAGGGTTTCTAATAACATGATCATAGTTGAATATATAGCCCCTTAGAAGATACTAGTTATTCTAAAATCATTAAATATATCACTGGCACAGGCCCTATTTTGCAGTTGGTTCAAGAAACAAAATCACTTATAAGATTAATATACAGATTGGTCAACTCAATATCTATGAACAATTCTGAAGACACAAAATTTCAAAACATTATAGTAAGATTTTAAAACCAATCATTACTCAAGTACACCATCAAGGAAAGACTCAAACAGTGGTAAAATTCATTTTTACCCTCCCTTAATGCATATATATACACACACACACACACACACACACACACACACATATACATACATACATACATATGTATGGTTATATACACATATATATGCATATATATATACTCAAAGATGTCCCATTTCTTTACCTCAGTTTTATTCTCCATTTATTATATAATATGTTGTGAAAGGTCATTATTAATTATTTCTGCTTTTTGCAATCTCATTCTTATGTAATTTCATTTAAAACCACAAGTGAAAGTAACAAGTTGCAAGCTTCAAGAGAGGCTATTTCTAGAACTTTTAGGACATCAGATTATCAATACCCATTACAAAGAGGAAGAGGAGCAAAATAATACAACCTCAAGGTGAAGAAGCAGAACCCAATGAGGGTGAGTAATAGTATGACGAGAGAAGAGTGTGAGGATCTGTAGGAATAGGTGTATTTGGAGGAGGATGAAGAGGAGTATGAAGAAGAGATATTGGGCTAATGAACTTATGCTAATTACTCAATAGTCAACGTTTCTTAAGGACTTAGGATTTGTGGTTTGGAGTGACTTCTTTTATGGTATAGGATGTCAACAAGAACAAAAGTCGACAGGTAATTTTATTTTAGCATCTTAAGGATATGATCTGTTGCCACAGACCTAAGTCTAATTCTTTATACACAGCTAGTAGAGATAAATTAAGCAGAACAAATGTCGACAAAGATAAATAACAGTCTAAATGTCTCAGTAAGGACTAAAATGATAATCTTGGTACTTAAGTCTCTTTATATATATATGTGGTATCCAGGATGGCCCTGAATTTGGGCTAAAGACATCTTTGGAGGTCAGCTTTCTCAGAATCTGAAACTACAGCAGGAACCATCCTGTCCTCTGCTCTTTAATAACTGTAACCCTTTCAATCAATCATGATCCCAAACATGTGTAGTGTACACCCTGTTGGAAACAAACCCCTAAAAGTCGAAATACTTGAGTTAAACTTTGTATGCTCAAGACTCAGAAGCTTGTGAATACTTTATTTTCAGTTAGTCAAATCCAGGAGGACATGTGAGTTACTTATGTCAATCTTGTCCTCCAATTTGGGGAGGGGGGAGATGGGCATTATAGCACATGTCTATATCTCCTGTAATTGGGTTGCTGAGTTAGAACAATCATCACGAGTTTGAAACCAAACTTGAACTTGAGTGTGAATTTCAGGTCAGGCTGGACTAGAGGATAATTGTGACAATGAGCACTTATTTCAATTTGGAAAGCTACTGGTAACTGTAAACTTCTATATCTCTCAGTAACAGGGGAGGGCATTTGTTACATTCAAAACTGGTGAAATGCTTTTGTTATCCAAGAGTATTTCCTGACCTGAAAAGTGTCCTTGAAAGAGAACAGTTTATGACTACACATTTTTGCTTCTAAAGACACATGAACACCTGGTATGACTGCATTGACCCACTAATATTGACAACTTATTCTTTTACAATGAAGTTCATCTGTTCTAAAAAAAAAAATACATGAGCATCAATATCATAATAAGCTAATAAAAGACAGGATTGAATTTTCTCATAACTAGTATGCATGAACAGTGGGCTGGTGTTAAACTAATGTAAACCTTCTCTACAAGTCACGATTATATGACAAAACAAACAAACTCTGCTGTTTCTATGTCCATAGAAGGATATTGATCTGGTATACCAAGTTATTATCATAATATTTTCATGAAGCAGTTCTTAAAACAAACAGCTAAGTCTTGTGTACAACTATTAACTTCATGTCATACTCATATACTTGGGACCAATACGTTGCTGCCTGACAATGTTGGAAACAATCAGGCAGTTATTATGCTAGCACTCATTCCTGTTCCCCAAGTAACACGCAGCAATAATAATTGAATCTTTGTTATTCATGTTGATACAAAGAACCCACCAGGTATAAATCCTCTCATATTTCCTCATCCTGCACTCCAAATTTATATACCTACTTCTTTCTCTACTGAGTTCTTTAAGCCTACATAGTCCTTTCCAGTAAAAAGTAAACTCTAATACTTTGGACTTCATTCTTGATTACTTCTCTCCTTTCTCTGTAGTCAAACTGAATAGGTATTATGCATATTGAATAATTGAACCATGGGATGGAGAGAGGGTTCAATGGCTAAGGACACTTGCTTGCAAATCCTGATAGCACAGATTCAATTCCTCAGTACCCATGTAAAGGCAGATGCACTAAGTGAGGCATGCATCTGGAACACACTTGCAGTGGCAGGGGGCCAAGGCATTCTCATTCTCTTTCTGTATCTGTCTGTCACTCTCTCTTTCATTAATAAATCAATTTAAAAATAATTAAACCTTTTAAGAATTTAGGGAATTAGCACAACAATAACATTAATAATTAAAAAAATATATTTCTAGCCAGGCATGGTGGTGCATGCCTTTAATCACAGTGCTTGGGAGGAAGAAGTAGGAGGGTTGATGTGAGTTCAAGGCCACCCTGAGATGACATAGTAAATTTCAAGTCAGCCTGGGCTAGAGCAAGACCCTACCTCAAAAAAAACAAAACAAAACAAAAAAAAAAACCATATTTGTGTGTCTTTGTCAATTCTTATTTCCTAGAAACAAACACCAAACCAAAGTTGTTTATCATTTTCATTGGTAATGCTATCTATGCCCTGAACTTTTCTGCACATTGTTTTGTAAAATATTTTATTTTTATTTATTTATTTGAGAGAGAGTATGTGTGTGAGAGAGGAAGAAGCAGAGAGAGAGAGAGAGAGAGAGAGAGAGAAAGAATGAGCATACCAGGTCCTCCAGCCACTGCAAATGAACCACAGACACATGCGCCACCTTGTGCATCTGGCTTACCTGGTTCTTTCTATCATATTTTTGATTATAGATCCATCAGTTTTGACCTCCTAAATGTGATTATAAGTGTTAAATTAGTTTTTATAACTACTATTCTGGTCTTAGAATAGAAGAGACAGTCTCCAAATCATTTTTACCAACAATATGAATTCATTAAGCTCATTTATTGTTTACTGCAGTGCCATGCCAAACAGAAAAATAAGTGGTTAGGGGATGGATTTGCAAGAGTTTCTCTACGGAAAAAGTCTGTTGAGCAAGGCAAGAAGCAAGAATAAAAACTGGAGAAAACAGAAAAGGGATCAGGGGCACCAGGAACTAAGCATTAGAAGAAAATAAAACAAAAGAAAACAAAAAAATACTAGTGAGAAAGGAGACACCAGTAGCATAGTAATTAATGCCAGACAAAAACATGCCTATACATACCCCAGCCTTGTCTTAGTTTAACATATTTTGTTGACACCTTTCTCATTACTCATTCCAATATCTTCTTTCCCCCTTCATCTTGGCTTTATGCTCTCTGATATTATGATATATTCCCTTTTGTTTAATATTTCAGTTATCATAATCACACTCTATGGATCTGAGACTGGATTAGATATTGTTCTTGCTGGGATAGGATATCTCTTTCACTTTCTAGTATATTAATTAGCAAATCATTTCTGGCTAAACCGAAAATATGGGTCCTACTAATGTTCAAGAAAAGCAGATACAATAACATAGAATCATTACCTTTCACTTCCTCGTGTGTCTCCATTTGTTTTTCTTGGAATTGAGTGGAAGGCAAATGAGCAGCATCCTTCTTCTCTGGAAGAAGCTCAGGTATTTTCTGTCAAAATTGAAATTAGGAAAATGGTTTTGCTAAATCTACTATTGAATTATAAAACAATAACTATTATCTCACATGAAAATGCTATATCATAAGAGAACAAAATATTACAAACAACATGACATAAATAGTGAATTTGAAGTAGGTCATTCAGCCTGACCTGGAATTCATTATCTAGTCTCAGGGTAGCTTTGAACTCATGATGATCCTGCTACCTCTGCCTCCCCAGGCATGAGCCACCACACCCAGCTATGGTAAAACTTAATGATAGGCTAAAGTTGGATAAAATGACAAAGTTCTAGGGAAAGCATTTTCTTCATTTTATCCTTAAATAATACCACATAAATATTAAATATTTATGTTATTAAATGTTAGATTAGACTCATATGCTATTAAATGTTTAAAAATAAATAGAACTTTTAAAACATAGCATATTTTAACAAAAAAAGGACAATAAAAAGGTTGAAAAGATGCAAACCACAGACCTCTCAGTACATAATGTCCGCTTGTGAAAATCTTACATTCCTGTATCTCTTAATAACTCTCTCTTTCCCTATTTCTCTCTCTCTCTCATGCATGTATGCTCATATACATACAAATAAAGACATAACAAGTTTCACAGCACTATTGTAATATTGTAGGGATGAGTTTAGCATATATCAACCCTATTGCATATAGGGCAAAGATGAGGAAATAGTCCCTTTGAGGCAAGTGATATATAAATTCAAAGCATTTCTTTTGTTGAAACATCACTCAATGCTTATTTCAAAGCAGCACAATGAACAAACCTCAGTGGCCTTAGTTGATTCATCTTTCTCTTTTAATCCAAATGTGAACGTCTCACCTGTATAAGTTAGTCACAATGTATATTCGTGAGAAGAAATTATTATTTCACTATGCAATACATATATGTCTGTCTCTACATTTTCCATATTGTATAAAATATAAATAGCAAGCATGTATTTCAGAGGGTTGAAGCATTTTCAGGAAGCACTGGGGTGCAGAGAATCAGCAACAGAGAAAAAAACTAAAGAAAATGAAGACTGTTGTGCATTTGTACACTTACACTTCTTGGAAGAGAGTTTGGAATGGAGTAATATTCACACATATTTGCAACCTTACCAGCTTGGATAGCCTTACTTTCTTTGTTTTTCGTTTCTTGCTTTCTGGCTTCTCCCTGGGGCAAAAGTATGAGATAATCTGAATTCAGCACACATATCTGTTCCCTCATTCACTCAATCAATCAGTCACTAAGACCAAAACTACTGTCTATCAAATCTTAGGCACCATCTTTGAGAGAAAATAAAGCAAGACATCAAATTCAAAGTTCCAGCATAGGTAGTTACTTATGACAACAAGTAAAAACAGAAGAGAATAATTCACTGCTGCTGTAGCTGAGATTCATATAGCTACACTACCAAGGGGAGAAAGAACTTCTATCCTAAAGCTCAGAAGTTTTTCCAGCAATAGGGTCATAATGTGAAAGGCAAAGAGAGCACAGAGAAAGATACAAGTAGGGAAGACACTGTGGACATGGTACCACGAGCAAAACGATGAATTATGAAAGAAAATAGTGAATGAGTTTAATCTTGTGCAGGAAAAGAGAAATATACTTCCCAGGAGGCACATGAATTTGTCAATTGAAAGATCAGGTCTGTTTGCTCTAATCAAGTCTATCTGCTATCTTCCTATGGGCATTAACTGCCACAGCATGCACAAGACACCGGAGGAAGCATTACACCCACCAAATCTGAGCTTTTAAGAATATAACGGGGGACTGGAGAGGTGGCTTAGCGGTTAAGCGCTTGCCTGTAAAGCCTATGGACCCTGGTTCAAGGCTCGGTTCCCCAGGTCCCACGTTAGCCAGATGCACAAGGGGGCGCATGCGTCTGGAGTTCGTTTGCAGTGGCTGGAAGCCCTGGCGCGCCCATTCTCTCTCTCTCCCTCTATCTGTCTGTGTCTGTCGCTCTCAAATAAATAAATAAATAAATAATTTAAAAAAAAAAAGAATATAACGGGAAGGGATATGTTGGAGGATGGAATTTCAAAGGGGAAAAGTGGGGGACAGAGGGTATTACCATGGTTCAAAATTTCAATAGTTGACTCGGAAGAGTCATTTTCATGTTAACTTTGACACACTTATTATAGTTTGGACAAAGAGAGAAACATATAATTATCATTTTTGCAAAAAAATAAAATATGATGGTCAGGCATAAATGAATGCAGGCACTTATACTATTAGAACTTATAATGACCTAAAATCAGTTTAAAATCTAATATAAAAGTGGTCAATAAGAACCAGGCATGGTGGCACACACGTTTAATCCCACCACTCATGAGGCTGAGGAAGGAGGATTGATGTGAGTTCAAAGCCACCCTGAGACTAAAAGTGAATTCCAGATCAGCCTGAGCTACAGTGAGACCCTACCTCGAAAAAACAAATAAGCACAAAAACAAAAAGTGAAAAAAGTGGTCAATAATTCTAAATGACAATCTAAAGTGTATTTTCAATGTTTATATGAAGCTTGAAACAAAACACACAAAATAAAATCAGTAGTTTCACATTTAAAGATTTTCATACCGATTTTTGATTACTTTCTCTGCCATCATGACTGGTTTTCTTATCTTCTGCTTTTTTCCGTTCATCTGTTGCTGCTGACAAATGCAGATTTTCAGATAAGCAGGGGTGACAAAATGAAATTCTTCATATAATTAAATGGAAATATTTACAAACTTGTGTTATTATATCACAACCCTGAGTTAATTGTTAAATGAACAATGTTTAATATTTAGTTTAGTATGGAATCCTTTAGAAGAAGGCACCAATCATTCTGAAAACATTAAGCATTATCACTGGCATATAAGCCAGATGGCATTGGGTTCAATGAGTAAAATAATTTCAAAGATTTGTACACACCTTGTTCAAGTTGACATCAACAAATAATTGTTTTGACAAAAACATCAAGACATCATAAAAATATTTTCTTTCCCATTATGTAATGGACTTCACTTCAAACAGAATGATTTAAAAATGGGTCTATTGCTGCATTAAAACATTGTTATATTCTCTTTTATCTGTGAACACTGATATATACAAACATTTTGTCTACTCTCCAGGCTTGTGGTTTTGGTCTTTTTCAACTCAATAGCTTATGAGAAGCTCTCACCGATTATTTCTGCGCTGATGTAGAAAATGTTCATGCCTTTTTAAAATTCAGTTATAAACTTTGTTCATTTTATTATTGTTACTGTGATAGCAAATTGTATGTTATTGTTCATATCTACTGTTTTGTTTCTGGGCTGGCAGTGAAGACATTCAGTAATTCATTCTGTATGACAGTGTGATTTCATTAAGCTCACTTTTATTGTGTATGTGGTTTTTCAAGGTAGGGTTTCACTCTAGTCCAGGCTGACCTGGAATTCACTATTTACACTCAGGCTGTCCTCAAACTCACGGTGATCCTCCTACCTCTGCCTCCCCAGTGCTGAGATTAAAGGCATGTGCCATCATCCCCAGCAAGCTCCGTGTTTATTGATTGAGTTACTCAAAAACACTACGCCCTGAGAGCCTCAGAGAGAACAAAGAGATATTCAGGGATGGTCTTAAGAAGCGGTTGAGGAAGAGTGGATATATGGAAAGAGGGAAAATGTGAGAAATTCTGTAGGAGAGAGCAGAGTGTTAGAAAGGGGCTCTCAGGGAGGAAAGAGAGGGTTTAAGGAGAGGGTAGAGTAGATGTGTAAGTAGAGGGTCATAATACCTGGTGTGAGGATGGAGGAGAGGAGGGGGTAGAAGAAAGGTTAATAAAAAACTGTTAATATTTATGAATAAACCATATGGAAATCTACTTCTTCACTAGCTAATAATATATATGTTAAAGTATTATGTATCTGTTTTTTTTCATGTTTCCATTTTTATTTGATGTTTCCAAAGGTAAAAAAGTCAAGATTCTTACATCAGTTAGAATGAGACCATCACAAATGAGACCATGCAAAGCAATTCAGTGTGTACAACAATCATTTCTCTTCAGTTTTTCTGATTTATACAACAATGTTTGGTAAGAACTGGATGGCATGTGCTTGGTTTTTTACAATGTCTTTACAAAAACCACAGACAGTGTCAATTTACAATAACTTGTTTTCTGTTTTTTTTCTTAGGCACATGGTACTCGAAATTTTAGCTGCCCAATTTTCTTTACCTACCTCACAAATAATCACAAACAACAGTCTCAACACTACAAACTTTGGAGGGCTGAGATAATAGACATTATGTAGTAGATCCAACTACTTAGCCTAAAATGTTGTTGGCTTTCTTTAAGAATAACTGTCCTTAGGGATGTCCCACTAATTTTGCTATATACTGGGCTCCACAACCGTAAAAAACCCCTGATGTGAAGTTTGAAAGTGGCATTCTGCTAGTTGCATAGACTAAGACTGTCTGCTAAATGGCACTGAAGAAAACCTGACCCAAGTGGCACTACTTAGTCCAAATGTTTCTGACCAGAGAAATTATACAACAATATTTAAAGGCTAGATTTTAAGAGATGGTTGACATTAATACTATACATATTTTACATGACAATACAGTCTGAGAGTTTATAAGATGAGTTCATGCACTATTATCTCTAAGAATATCATGTACAAGAAACTACATACTTGTGAAAGCATTTAAGGTGAAAGCAGTCTCATATACAAAAAATCCAGTTTCTATGTTAACTATGTAATTTAGAGAAATTTCAGGGATTATGGAGAAAAAAATTAGCCCACTGGTGTCTGGTAAGGTCAATTTGTAGGACTTAAAATGTTTCCTTTTCTAAAAAACATCCAGAATACATAACTTCTGTACAAAGAAAAGTATAAAAATTCTGGATGGCCATGTTTGATTATACAACATAATTTAACATATACTCATTCCTTTGACAGCATTAGTTTGTGGACTAATGTTTTTATTTAGTTCAGCTGCCTTTATGGCACAAGATTTCATTTTCAAAATGGCACCAATTTTCCTTAAGTTTAAGGACTATTTTTAGCAGCAATTATACTTTAACAGCTTATAGAACAAATGTCTTTACCTACCTTTCTACTTTATGCTTGCTAGGTACAGTGGTATTTACAAAAAGCTAAAAATGTCTACATAAAAAATTGTATCTGTTTTTTAAAAGGCAGGGTTTGGGCAAGAGATGCATAAGGTTATACCCAAAAGCCACCTGTTTTTTTTTTTTAATTAATTCTTACTTATTTACCTTGGAAGTAAAGACACACAGAGAGAAGGTTTGTGCACCCCAGAAGCTTCTGCCACTGCAAATGACAGCAGAGGTAGGTAAAAAGAATGGGAAGTTGCAAGGCATGGTGGCATACGCCTTTAATCCCAGCACTTGAGGGGCAGAGTACCTCTGTGAGTTCAAGGCCAGCCTGAGATTATGCAATGAAGTCCAGGCCAGCTTGGGATAGAGGGAGACCCTACCTTGAAAACAAAAACAAAAACAAGCAAAGTAAGCAGGTGATGTCAATAAAAAGATCTACTTGGGACAGAGGACAGGCTTTGGGCAATGCTGGTGGTGAATGTAGATGGGGAAGAAAGAGGGCAAAAGGAATGCCAACATGATTAAATAATGCTATTTTCATGTATTCAATTCTCAGTAAGATGTTTGTTAGACTGATGTTACTGGAGAGAGAAGGAAATATAGAACAAGCACATGAAAGGAAGTAGGGAGGAGACTGAAAATGATACATAGACTAAGTGCCATTCAAAAAATATATGGACCTGCTAAAGGGATGGCTTAGCGGTTAAGGCATTTGCCTGCCAAGCCAAAGGACCCAGGTTTGATTCCCTGGGACCCACGTTAGCCAGATGCACAAGGGGGCACATGTATCTGGAGTTGATTTACAGTTGGAGGCCCGGACATGCCTATTCTTTGTCTCTCTCTCCCAAATAAAAAAAAAAATAAAAATAAAAGTGTTTAAAAAAATATATGGACTGGTAAGTAGGTATCACCTGGAGCTTAGTAAGACAAGAGAAAAGAGTTAGGAGAAGAGCAGACTCATTGTGCAGAGCTGGTCATAGTCTGGCCTATATGGAAGTTTTCAATGCTTTATGTCATTCTGAGAAGTTCTGACACCATTGCTAGAAAGAGTGGAACACGTTAATAGTTACAACGGCTAGTCACAGTGATGATATCTTGATTACATTTTATATCTTCAATAGTCAGCAAAACATGACAGAAGTCTATTTGTGCACAACAGAAAACATACGTTTCCTAAAACATGCAATCAAGATAGCTAGGGTTTTATGTCCTTGTGACTGTAACTGGAATAGAATTTGGGCCTGCACCAATGAAACATGCTTAATGACAGAAAAGAGTGATCACCAGTAAGGAGCACATCATGACCCCAGAAGAAAAGATCAAAGCTAACTGATGGCAGAGAAGAGTGACCCCAGCAGAAGGAGCATATCAGGACCCCAGAGGAAAAGGTCAGAGCTAACTGGAAAATGTGGCATAGATTCAATGAAGCATTTCCAATTCATTCTTTTTATTATACTATAATCAGTTATCTGTTCTGTACTAGGTCCTGGAAATTGTATAGTGCAATGTTGTATGATATTGGTGTCATGCATTTTCTATCAAAGATGGGTTTCTGAACTAGCTAGCTTATGAATAAATTTGTAGAATAATTATTCATGTAAGATACTATCAAACAACTGAGATTCCTATATTTCACATATCCTCTAGTTTCTCCATCTTTTATGTTTCTTGTTCCACTCAATTAAAGAAGTTATCTAATAATTGCAGAGTGCAGGTTTTGTATGTCCCTTGATCCTGCTAGTTCACTTTTCCATTCTTGGGTAATAACTACTGATCTGAAGACCCTCTACTACTTCTCTCAAGCACTGAGACCCAGGGAACAGTGTGGCAGCCTTTGCTGAGGAGGGCAGTCCCGACGTGACCAGCCCTGCCCAAAGGTCCCTGTCTGGCAGGATGAGCTGGGTCCACCTCTGTCCTCCACTGAGTCTCTCTCTCTGGCCACAGGTCCAGTCTAAAAGTAAAAGGCTGCATCCTTGATTAGACTTAGGCAGCAAAGTGTCCAAGGGCTTTGTGAGAGCTAGAAGATGCACCTCGGCTCAGACTTTTGGAAACCCTATTCTATAAAGCTGACAGGATTTCTTGCAGATGACAGAAAACATTACACTGTTTATCCATCCCCAAAAAAGTCATCACATGGATCCAACATGTGACATGACAGATATGCATGTTGTGATTTGGGACAGGATCCTTCTCATGGACCCAGTCAAGCGTATGGGCTCTGTTTAGCATCTAAAGACCATTTCCACCTCTGCCCAATTTGGAAAACACTTATCAGGAGCTGTCTACAGACTTTGATTTTCTCTTTGTTCACCCTGGCAATGTAGATTTATTTGGCCAAACAAAGTACCCTTCCCCTCAGTGCTGTCCTCACTGTCCAGGCCCATGAGGAGCAGGGTTGGCAGCAGCTCACTGATGCCATGGGGTCCTGACTCAATCAGATCCTGAATGGCCTTATCTTGCTTTGCTCCTGTGCTCGAAGAGGCACATTGACCTCCACAGGAAAATGACCCTGTGCTCAGCACACAGTCCACCCATCCTCTTTGCCAGTGGACAGATGGCTTTTGGATGGAGATGTTTCTCTAAAGCCAATGAACTGCTGCAGAAATCTTACAAGTAGCTCATGGGCTAGAAGGGGTCATGATTTTGCACTGAGAGATGTCTGTCTCCAGCGGCAGTTTGGAAGAGCTGCTACTGTTACAAAATCACTGAAAACCCATAAAACTCATAAAGTGAAGAAAGCTACTGCAAAGCAGCCAAGAGCCAAGCTTCAGGGGTGGAGAAGACCCCCTTTCATTGTCTCTAGTTTTGAGCCCTTGAAGGATAAGGGTCTTAGCCAAAGCCCATCTGGCTTGACCCCAAAAGACTCCACTTCTTGCTAGATAGTCCTCGCCTACCTTTGGGTTAGAGCAGAGATCTGCACCTTTGGTCAGTCATACGTGGATGCCTAATAGGTCTGATTTATAGGTTACAGTGTTACTTTCTATCTATCTATCATCTGTGTATTGATCTATCTGGCTATCTGTCTGTCTTGTTTTTAGTTGCTTTTGTTTTTGTTTTTCAAGGTAGGGTCTCACTCTACCTTAGGCTGAGCTGGAATTCACTATGTAGTCTCAGGATGGCCTTGAACTCACAGTGATCTGCCTACCTCTGCCTCCCAAGTGCTGGGATTTAAGATGTGTGCCACCACACACGTCTCTATTCTTCATTCCAGGAGCCTTTGTGCCTGTCACCAGGAGAAGCTCAAGGGCATTTCGTGAGTTCAGAAAGTGGGAGTCTGGTTTCTGATTGTAATACAGGGAACTGGTGTGGGACTTCACAAACACAAACTTTTTGCCTCACAAACAAGCAAATACCACTGGCCTTCTTACTGTTTCTTGAATCTTTCCTCCAATCAGTGGTAGAAGTTGAACACAGAAAGGGTTTTGTTTGTTTTAAATGAGGGTAAGTTTTTTTTTTCTTAGAACTATACAGAATTGGGGTTTTTACAACAGCACAGACTATATTTATTTTATTATTATTATTATTATTATTATTATTATTATTATTATTGTGCTGGGAACCCAATCCATGGTTCTATTTCTTATTGACTGAAATTACTTTTGGCTATTTATTTTTTATAACAGTAGATAATGTCATATATTCATACAGGACTTTGGCAGGTGCACATATGTTCACATATTTGTCATTTAAATTTTTTTTATATTTGAGAAAGATAAATAGGGAGAAAGAGGTGAGAAAGAGAGGGAGAGAGAGAGAGAGAGAGAGAGAGAGAGAGAGGGAGGGAGAGAGAATGGGCACCTCAGGGCCTTTGGCTGCTGCAAATGAACTCCAGATGCATGTACCACTTGTGCAACTGGATTACATGGGTCTTGAAGAAATGAACCTGAGCCTTTGGCTTTGCAGACAAGTGTCTTAATACGTAAGCCATTTATCCACACTATATCTGTCTTTTGTAAAATGACGACTGCTCTTGAGTTTGTACCACCTACCTGGCTCTCAGTGAAATGGGCTGAGCAAAATTCATGTCTTTGTTTTGAACATATACATAGTAAATTCAACTAAAGTTCTCAGAATTACTCATATAGACTCAAAATTTACCATCAAAACTTCCTTTCTGTCTTCTTCTTTTTCCCCTACAAAAATCGCTCTTTCTCAAAAAATAATCTTTAGAAGGATGAGCTGATATTCTACATTCTACATTTTTTTAAATATTTTTTTTGTTCATTATTTATTTATTTATTTGAGAGCGACAGACACAGGGAGAAAGACAGATAGAGACAGAGAGAGAATGGGCGCTCCAGGGCTTCCAGCCACTGCAAACTAACTCCAGATGCGTGTGCCCCTTGTGCATCTGGCTAACGTGGGACCTGGGGAACCGAGCCTTGAACCGGGGTCCTTAGGCTTCACAGGCAAGCGCTTAACCGCTAAGCCATCTCTCCAGCCCTACATTCTACATTTTGATGAATTATGCCCATCATGTTTGTTCTTTATTTAGTAGCATAATTGAACTATAATTCCTATTGCTTCTCATCTGTTATGAGGCAAAGCACTTTAGGAGTAACGCTTTCCCCCATATGTAGAGTAGTGGCTCCTATGTGCAGTAGCAAAACCCAAGGAAAACAGGCCTGCAGTCTAGCCTCTCTGTATAATTTGTCACAGGTATACTCATGAGAAAAAAAATATTACTTCACTATGCAATTCATATATGCCTACCTCTAACATTTTCCATATTGTATAAAATAAGAATAGCAAACATGTATTTCAAAGGGTTGAAGCATTTTCCAGAAGCAGTGAGTTGCAGAGAGTCACCAAGAAAGACAAAACTAAAAATGGAGACTGTTCTGCATATGGCCATTTACACTTCTTGGAACACAGTTTGAAATGGATTAATTCTCAAATGTATTTGCACACTTACCAGCTTGGATCTTCTTAATTTCTTTGGTTTTTATTTCTTGCTTTGTGGATTTTTCCTGCAGCAAAAATACAAGATAACCAGAATTTAGCATGCATTTCTATTCCCTCATTCACTCCATCACTCAATCAATCAGTCACTAAGACCAAAACCCAGTTCTATCAAATCTCAGGCATTATCCTTGAGAGAAACTAAAGCAAGACATCAAATTCAAGATTCCAGCATAGGTGGTTACCTATGACAACAAATAAAAACAGAAGAGAATAATTCACTGCTGCTGTAGCTGAGATTCATATAGCTACACTACCAAGGGGAGCAAGAACTTCTATCGTGAAGCTCAGAAGATTTTCCAGCAATAGGGTCATAATGTGAAAGGCAAAGAGAGCACAGAGAAAGATACAAGTAGGGTAGACACTGTGGACATGGCACCAGGAGCAAAAAGATGAACTATGAAAGAAAAGAGTGAATGGGGTTAATATTGTGCAGGAAAAGAGAAATACACTTCCCAGGAGGCACATGAATTTGTCAACTGAAAGATCAGATCTGTTTGCTCTAATCAAGTCTATCTGCTATCTTCCTATGGGCGTTAACTGCCTCACCATGCACTAGACACTGGAGGA
Source organism: Jaculus jaculus (assembly GCF_020740685.1). Classification (NCBI taxonomy): domain Eukaryota; kingdom Metazoa; phylum Chordata; class Mammalia; order Rodentia; family Dipodidae; genus Jaculus; species Jaculus jaculus. Next base: position 115,714,440 of record NC_059109.1, read on the forward strand.
AGCATTACACCCTCCAAATCTGAGCTTTTAAGAATATACCAATAAGGGAAAAAATTAGGGAGCTAAACATTTATTACATTAACTAGAAAAGAAATAGCTACATTTTCAAGTTTTGCTTGTGCACTGAGGACATGGTACAATGCCAAAAGTGCCACAGGCAAAGCCTACTGTTTCAGTTAATATTGCTCAGGATGAACATAGCCAGATGCACCAAGGGAAGCAAGCACATGCAGTTCATTTGCAGGGGCAAGAGGTCCCATTGTCCACACAATCAATCTCTCTCTCTCTCTCTCTCTCTCTCTCTCTCTCTCTCTCTCTGTCTCTCTCTCTCTTTCTGTGTGTGTGTGTGTGTGTGTGTGTGTGTGAAAATATATAAATAACAAAGAAAATGCCAAGTATCCTCAAATTCTTGTAAGCAGACATCTCATCATAGACTATTACATACTTAGCTTAATTACAAAGAGAGTTACTGCTGTAAAGAACACACAGGAAATATAATGGGGTTAAATTCAATATTTCGTAGCATATACAACCATCATACTAATTGCTCCTCCAGGGGAACTGATTAAAAGCCTACATATTTATGGACTAAACTCTTCAAAGTAAATGTTTTTGAATAAAATGATAATTTTAAGTTACATTTGTACAGTATTATTTTAAGTAAATCCTTATACTACATAGACAGAGAGTGCAACTCTGTCCATTGAGGACAAACTTAAAATTTGTTAACCCAGGTTTAGAATAAAGGCAACATAAGAAAATTTACTTCTTAAGAATTTAAAATATTTCACATACTCATTTACAAAAAAATGTGTAGGTAAAATCTTATTGATTAAATGGTCATTTTGCCCTTCCTCTTCAGAGTTGCTGCTTGTCACTCTTTCTAAATTGTACCCATTGGATACTAAAGTACCCAGCGATGGGCACATGTGATCTGCTATTCTCTTAGCCTCTTGTTTTGTATTCATACACATCCATATGGATGATCTGGGACCCTTCAAAGTGTGTTGCTGCAATCTCCCCCACCAAGCACATATACCGAGGAATTTGCCTTTATTTTCAGAATATAGGAAATACCAACTCCTTTGAGGTTCTTGATGCTAACATCCTCAGAATACTTCAAAGATATCACAAGCTGTGAGATTTCTAAGTGCTTGCTGCTTGTTTCTCTTATAATTTGTCCCTGGCCCATAGGCTTTTTTGTTTCCTGCTAGAAGGACAGTTTAATGTCTACCCCCAGGATATTCTTGAAAAATTTCCATGCAACATGTTAATTAATACACACAAATGTAACATGTTAATCTTGTTGGGACTGGTGTTGCACACCTTTAATCCATCACTCAGAAGGCAGAGGTAGGAGGATCACCTTGAGTTTAGGGCCAGCCTGAGACTACATAGTGAGTAATTCAGGCCAGCCTGGGTTACAGTGAGACCCTAGCTCAAAAAATGCCTATATTCTTGGCATCAGTACAAACAAGGGAACCTGGTAATATTTTTGGGAAAGATGTCCACAATATTTTGATATCAATAACAAATATCTGTCAATCAAAGGAGCATTATCTAGAAGGCACTTTTTAAAATAACATAACTGCAAAATATTCTATTGCCCAAGTGGACATTCTTCTCTCAAATGTCATTCTTTTTGATATGTCAAAGCTCCAGTCCATGGACATTCTTATGTCAACTACTGAGCAAAGTAAGAATGGATCCTTTAAGTTGCGAATTATCTGGGAAAAATTGTAACTGCAGAAATCAAGACCCTCTGGCCATAAACTAAGTTTTACATAAAACCAATTTGAGATCCATCATATATATATGGTTCAAAATTTCAATAGTTGACTCAGAAGAGTCATTTTTCATGTTAACTTTGACACACTTATTATATAGTTTGGACAAAGAGACAAACATATAATTTTCACTTTTGCAAAAAAAATGAAATATGATGGTCAGGCCTAAATGAATGCGGGCACTTATACTATTAGAACTTATAATGACCTAAAATCAGTTTAAAACTAATATAAAAGTGGTTAGTAAGAACCGGGCATGGTGGCACACACGTTTAATACCAGGGCTCATAAGGCTGAGGTAGGAGGATTGATGTGAGTTCGAAGCCACCCTGAGACTACAAAGTGAATTCCAGGTCAGCCTGAGCTACAGTGAGACCCTACCTTGAAAAAACAAACAAGCAAGAAAAAAACAAAAAGTGAAAAAAGTGGTCAATAATTCTAAATGACAATCTAAAGGGCATTTTCAATGTTTATATGAAGCTTGAAACAAAACACACAGAATAAAATCAGTAGTTTCACATTTAAAGATTTTCATACCGATTTTTGATTACTTTCTCTGCCATCATGACTGGTTTTCTTGTCTTCTGCTTTTTTCCGTTCATGTGTTGCTGCTGACAAATGCAGATTTTCAGATAAGCAGGGGTGACAAAATGAAATTCTCATACAATTAAATGGAAATATTTACAAACTTGTGTTATTATATCACAACCCTGAGTCAGTTGTTAAATGAACAATGTTTAATATTTAGTTCAGTATGGAATCCTTTAGAGGAAGGCACCGATCATTCTGAAAACATTAAGCATTATCACTGGCATATAAGCCAGATGGCATTGGCTTCAATGAGTAAAATAATTTCAAAGATTTGTACACACCTTGTTCAAGTTGACTTCAACAAATAATTATTTTGAGCAAAACATGAAGACATCATAAGAATATTTTCTTTCCCACTATAATGGACTTCACTTCAAACAGAATGATTTAAAAATGGGTCTATTGCTGCATTAAAACATTGTTATATTCTCTTTTATCTGTGAACACTGATATATACAAACATTTTGTCTACTCTCCAGGCTTCTGGTTTTGGTTTTTTTTTAACTCAGTAGCTTATGAGAAGCTCTCACCGATTATTTCTGCGCTGATGTAGAAAATGTTCATGCCTTTTTAAAATTCAGTTATAAACTTTGTTCATTTTACTATCGTTACTGTGATAGCAAATTGTATGTTATTGTTCATATCTACTGTTTTGTTTCTGGGCTGGCAGTGAAGACATTCAGTAATTCATTCTGTATGACAGTGTGATATCATTAACCTCACCTTTTTTTTTCTTTTGTTTTTCACAGTTTTTATTAACATTTTCCATAATTATAAAAAATTTCCCATGTTAATACATCCCCCCCCGAACTTTGCCCTTAGATATTCCATTCTTCATCATATTACCTCCCCATCTCAATCATTGTACTTACATATATACAATACCAACCTATTAAGTATCCTCCTCCCTTCCTTTCTCTTCCCTTTATATCTTCTTTTTAACTTACTGGCCTCTGCTACAAAGTATTTTCCTTCTCACGCAGAAGCCCAATCATGTGTAGCTAGGATCCACATATGAGGGAGAACATATGGTGCTTGCCTTTCTGGGCCTGCAACCTCACTTTTTTTGTTTGTGTGGTTTTTCAAGGTAGGGTTTTACTCTAGTCCAGGCTGACCTTGAATTCACTACGTACACTCAGGCTGTCCTTGAACTCACGGTGATCCTCCTACCTCTGCCTCCCCAGTGCTGAGATTAAAGGCATGTGCCACCATGCCTGGCAAGTTCCGTTTTTATTGATTGAGTTACTCAAAAACACTAAGCCCTGAAACCCTCAGAGAGAACAAAGAGATATTCAGGGATGGTCTTAAGAAGCTGTTGAGCAAGAGTGGATACATGGGAAGAGGGAAAATGTGAGAAATGGAAAGGCAATAGGAAAGGTGGCAAGGAACCTTTGCCTGAAAATGAAGAGCTGAGTAAGAAGGAAAATGCCTGTAACTTAGTGATGGGCCAAAGATGAACGAGTTAGGAGGAATTCTGATTGTTACAGCCTCATAAAATATTTTGGTTACTGAGTCATTAAGGTCTTGTAAATCATTCTTGTATCATACTAAAATACCAATTTGATCACAACCATCGGGTAGAAGAAGGAAACTTAGAGTCTGTTGTCCAGACATTTCCTACAAATTGGAATATTCCCTCCTGCTGTCAGGAGTCAGAATCAATAGACTCAGGAAGTTAACAAATCTGGGAAAGATGAAACTTAAAAGGTTACATGGTGGTACCCCAAGATTAAATTGAGTAAATTCATGCTTAGGTGGCAAATGCCTAATCAGCTGCTCCAAGTCAGGTGTAGTGTGCTACAGAAATGTAGTTTGCATTATTCATCACCTTTGTTGGAACAGGTTTTTATTGTTACAGTTGCTGGGAGTCATCCATGCTTCTGTAAGAAACCACTTACTGTAATCTCTAAGTAACCTCAAGAATCTCATTGGATCACTAAAACTGGTTTCAGTGCAGTCTTGCTTTGGTCTATGGTTTGTACATTATCTGGGGTGAATAGACTTGTGTTTGCTTTCCTCAGGTACAAAGTGTCATGCAACAGAATCATATGCTTTAATTTCAAATGCTAATTTCATTTAAAACTACGTTTTTGGTGAGAATGTACACTGGCACAGCCATTGTGGAAATCAGGATGGAGGTCCCTGAGACAGCTAACAGTAGATTTGCTATAATATTCAGCAATACCACTCTTTTGCATATGTCCTAGGGATTCTACTAATTATCCTGGAAGTATTCATCCATATTTATTGCTATTTATTTCTACCCTATTCACAATAGCTAGGCAATGGAACCAACCTAGATGCCCTTCAAATGATGAATGTATAATGAAGTTGTGTTATATTTACATAATTCAGTTTTTTTTTCAGAAATTAGAACTTTATTATAAACATTCCCAGATTAGAAACTGAATTTGTGTGAAGATGCTGAAACTTTTGGAACTGTATGTAAGATAAGCTTATTATAATGTATTTCACTCTGCAACACTGCAAGTTAGATCTAACAAAGGAAGTCTAAATTGCTTCATAGAAAACCAGTGAGCATAAAGATACCTGACACAAAACTAAAACAAACCCAACCAAAACATAGATTCTGCAAAGTGTTAATCCTCCAATTTAAAGTAAATGAGTCTCCCAAGGGAAAATAATTCCATCACAGCAATTTAACAAAAAGCAGCACCACTCTCATAAAGGAAAATTATATGTAAGAAAGATGTAATGACACTTTTAGAAAATGTAATTTTCATATTGGAAAACAAGCAAACTAAATACTTTGTGCTCGCTGTCAGAAATTAAAGTACCTCTTGACATAGGATAAGTGGCATGAGTATCATGAAACCAAGCTCCTCAAATATTTTTCAATTTAATCCCAGAAGAACCAATTGAAGAGTTTCAAAATCCAAGGATAGACTGGTCCCAGAGCATTTCTTCCTCCGTTCTTTCTTCGCCCTGTTCCTTCTTCTCCTTTCTACGCTTGCAGTCCTCTCTTAGAGGCTTCATCTCGGGTTTTTCTCTCTTTTCGAGTCTTAAGCTTTTCTGTACTGACTGGTTCAGTTTCTGTTTCTCCCTTCGGTTTCTTTCTTTGGATGCTCTTTTGTTTGTTTAAATCCACTTCCTCAGAACTTCTTTTTCTCTCATGCTTGGGCCGCTCTTTCTCATCTTTCTCTGTCTTCTTCTAGGTGCCTTTTCCTTTTTGGATGCATATGTTTATGACTGGCATGAGAGTCGCTGGTGCTGTAACCTGAGCAGAGGTGTTTGTGAACTCCAAACTCTAGGCTGTATGAGCCACAATTGTACTCTTGCTGACTAAAGTTCAGGGGCGCTGTTTTTTCTGAGAAATAGTCCCTGCTAAACTGACAGTAACCCAGAGAGTCTAGTTACAGCTTGCTGTTTTGAGCTGGGAACGGTTCTGTACGGTTTGTGAAATACTGCATGATCTTGGATGGGTCTGGATGGTTCCAGATGAAAATCCTGGGTCAAACATTCTGTACCTGGGTCTGGAATCAGCCTCTTCTCTGTACCTACCATTTCTTAAATAGTCCTCTCTCATCCTTCTGAAAGAAGTCTCTGGCTCTAGGCCTCTGGCTCTCTGTGCTTTAATGTAATTTTCAAGTTCATCTTGAAAAGAGTCACAGGACTTGTTTGAATGCTTCATTAGGGTGACAAAAAGGGTTCTTCTTTATCAGACTGACAGCTTGGTAGAGAAATTTGATCATATTCACCCACTAGTTGCTTCAGTTTTTCAGCATGAACTTTCCCCAAAGGAAGACTGTACCATGAGGTAGGCATTCACTTTTGTCCAGTATCTTATCCTCCTTCACCTTAGAATGTAAATTCTTTTATGAGTCAAACTGTAGCACTATTTCACAGATTAAACCTTTGTTCTTTCAATGTGCTATAATCTTCTCCGAGCAGGGGCGGGCGTCTACAACTACTGCCCCCTCCCCGCCAATGCCGCCGGCCAGGGAAGAGGCTACGGGGAGGTGGCGGAGGGGCAGGAGCACCGCTGCCGCTGCCGCCGCCTCCGCCGCGCCGAACAGGCGGGCCATAATTCAGTTTTATTCAGCTGCAGAGAAATTAAATTAGAAAAATTGCAGAGAAGTAGTTGGATCTGGAAAAGATTATACTATATCAGGTCACCCAGGCTAAAACATTCAGACACTGCCTGTTCTCTCTCATAGTTGGAGCCTAGATTCAAATACTTAGACTTGTATACGAATTGTAATAAACTTCTGTAGTAGACAGCAGAGTGTTAGAAAGGGGATCTTAGGGAGAAAAGAGAGGGTTTAAGGAGAGGGTATAGTAGGAATGTAAGTAGAGGGTCATAACATCTGGTGTGAAGATTGAGGGGAGGAGGATGTAGATGAAAGGTTAATAAAAAACTGTTAATGTTTATTAATAAACCATATGGAAATCTACTTCTTCACTAGCTAATAATACATGTATAAAAGTCTTATGTATCTGTTTTTTAAAAGGCACAGTTTGGGCAAGAGATGCATAATGTTATACCCAAAAGCCACCCATTTTTTTTTTAATGCTTACTTATTTACCTTGCAATCAGGAACACACAGAGAGACATACAGAGAGAGGATTTGTACACACCAGAAGCTCCTGCAACTGCAAATGAGAGCAGAGGTAGGCAAAAAAGAATGGGAAATTGCAAGGCATGGTGGCACACGCCTTTAATCCCAGCACTTGAGGGGCAGAGGTAGGAGTACCTCTATGAGTTCAAGGCCAGCCTGAGACTATGCAATGAAGTCCAGGCCAGCTTGGGATACAGGGAAACCCTACCTTGAAGACAAAAACAAAAACAAGCAAAGTAAGCAGGTGATGTCAATAAAAAGATCTATTCGGAAAGAGGACAGTGCTTTGGGCAATGCTGGTGGTGAATGGAGATGGGGAAGAAAGAGGGTAAAAGGATGCCAACATGATTAAATAATGCTATTTTCATGTATTCAAATTCTCAATAAGATGTTTGTTTAGACTGATGTTATGGAGAGAGAAGGAAATATAGAACAAGCACATGAAAGGAAGTAGGAGGAGACAGAAAATGCTACATAGACTAAGTGCCATTCAAAAAATATATGGACCTGCTAAAGGGATGGCTTAGCGGTTAAGGCATTTGCCTGCCAAGCCAAAGGACCCAGGTTTGATTCCCTGGGACTCACGTTAGCCAGATGCACAAGGGGGCACATGTATCTGGAGTTGATTTACAGTTGGAGGCCCGGACATGCCTATTCTTTGTCTCTCTCTCCCAAATAAAAAAAAAATAAATAAATAAAAGTGTTTAAAAAAATATATGGACTGGTAAGTAGGTATCACCTGGAGCTTAGTAAGACAAGAGAAAAGAGTTAGGAGAAGAGCAGACACATTGTGCAGAGCTGGTCATAGTCTGGCCTATATGGAAGTTTTCAATGCTTTATGTCATTCTGAGAAGTTCTGACACCATTGCTAGAAAGAGTGGAACACGTTAATAGTTACAACGGCTAGTCACAGTGATGATATCTTGATTACATTTTATATCTTCAATAGTCAGCAAAACATGACAGAAATCTATTTGTGCACAACAGAAAACATACGTTTCCTAAAACATGCAATCAAGATAGCTAGGGTTTTATGTCCTTGTGACTGTAACTGGAATAGAATTTGGGCCTGTACCAATGTGAACATGCTTAATGACAGAAAAGAGTGATCACCAGTAAGGAGCACATGATGACCCCAGAAGAAAAGATCAAAGGTAATTGATGGCAGAGAAGAGTGACCCCAGCAGAAAGAGCACATCAGGACCCCAGAGGAAAAGGTCAGAGCTAACTGGAAAATGTGGCATAGATCCAATAAATCATTTCCAATTCATTCTTTTTATTATACTATAATCAGTTATCTGTTCTGTACTAGGTCCTGGAAATTGTATAGTGCAATGTTGTATGATATTGGTGTCATGCATTTTCTATCAAAGATGGGTTTCTGAACTAGCTAGCTTATGAATAAATTTGTAGAATAATTATTCATGTAAGATACTATCAAACAACTGAGATTCCTATATTTCACATATCCTCTAGTTTCTCCATCTTTTATGTTTCTTGTTCCACTCAATTAAAGAAGTTATCTAATAATTGCAGAGTGCAGGTTTTGTATGTCCCTTGATCCTGCTAGTTCACTTTTCCATTCTTGGGTAATAACTACTGATCTGAAGACCCTCTACTACTTCTCTCAAGCACTGAGACCCAGGGAACAGTGTGGCAGCCTTTGCTGAGGAGGGCAGTCCCGACGTGACCAGCCCTGCCCAAAGGTCCCTGTCCGGCAGGATGAGCTGGGTCCGCCTCTGTCCTCCACTGAGTCTCTCTCTCTGGCCACGAGTCCAGTCTAAAAGTAAAAGGCTGCAACCTTGATTAGACTTAAGCAGCAAAGTGTCCAAGGGCTTTGTGAGAACTAGAAGATGCACCTCAGCTCAGAGTTTTGGAAACCCTATTCTATAAAGCTGACAGGATTTCTTGCAGATGAGAGAAAACATTACACTGTTTATCCATCCCCAAAAAAGTCATCACATGGATCCAACATGTGACAAGACATATATGAACATTGTGATTTGGGTCAGGATCCCTCTCATGGACCCAGTCAAGTATGGGCTCTGCTTTAGCATCTAAAGACCATTTCCACCTCTGCCCAATTTGGAAAACACTTATCAGGAGCTGTCTACAGACTTTGATTTTCTTTTTGTTCACCCTGGCCATGGAGATTTATTTGGCCAAACAAAGTGCCCTTCTCCTCAGTGCTGTCCTCACTGTCCAGGCCCATCAGGAGTAGGGTTGGCAGCAGTTCACCGATGCCATGGGGTCCTGACTCAATCAGATCCTGAACGGCCTTATCTTGCTTTGCCTCCTGTGCTCGAAGAGGCACATTGACCTCCACAGGAAAATGACCCTGTGCTCAGCACACAGTCCACCCATCGTCATTGCCAGTGGACAGATGGCTTTTGGATGGAGATGTTTCTCCAAAGCCAATGAACTGCTGCAGAAATTTTGCAAGTAGTTCATGGGCTGGAAGGGGTCATGATTTTGCACTGAAAGGTGTCTGTCTCCAGCATCAGTTTGGGAGAGCTGCTATTGTTACAAAATCACTGAAAATCCCCCTACTCATAAAGTGAAGAAAGCTCCTGGAAAGCAGCCAAGAGCCAAGCTTTAGGGGTGCAGAAGACCCCCTTTCATTTTCTCTAGGTTTGAGCCCTCAAAGGATAAGGCTCTTAGCCAAAGCCCATCAGGCTTGACCCCAAAAGACCCTACTTCTTGTTAGACAGTCCTCTCCTACCTTTGGGTTAGAGCGGAGATCTGCACCTTTGGTCAGTCATACTTGGATGCCTGATAGGTCTGATTTATGGGTTACAATATTACTATTCTATCTATCTATCTATCTATCTATCTATCTATCTATCTATCTATCTATCGATCTATCTATCTATCTAACATCTGTCTATTGATCTATCTGGCTATCTGTCTGTCTTGTTTTTTGTTATTGTTTTTCGATGTAGGGTCTCATTCTAGCTTAGGCTGACCTGGAATTCACTATGTAGTCTTAGGGTGGCCTTGAACTCACAGTGATCCTCCTACCTCTGCCTCCCAAGTGCTGGGATTAAAGGTGTTTGCCACCACACACTTCTCTATTCTTCATTCAAGGAGTCTTTGCGCCTGTCACCAGGAGAAGCTCAAGAGCATTCGTGATTTCAGAAAGTGGGAGTCTGGTTCCTGATTGTAATAGAAGGAAGTGGTGTGGGTCTTCACAAACACAAACTTTTTGCTTCACAAACAAGCAAATACCACTGGTCTTCTTACTGTTTCTTGAGTCTTTCCTCCAATAAATGGTAGAAGTTGAACACTGAGAGGGTTTTGTTTGTTTTGTTTTGTTTTAAATGAGGGTGAGTGTTTTTTTCTTAGGACTATACAGAATAGGTGTTTTTACAACAGCACAGACTGCCAAATATTTTATTATTATTATTATTATGCTGAGAATCCAATCCATGGTTCTATTTTTTTTTAAACATTTTCACTTATTTATTTGCAAGCAGAGAGACAGAGAGATAGGATGGGTGTACCCGGGCATCCAAATGCTGCAACCATGGTTCTATTTTTAATTGACTGAAATCACTTGTGGCTCTTGTACTTTCTATAACAGTAGATAATGTCATGTATTCATAAAGTCCCTTGGCAGGTGCACATATGTTCACATATTTGTCATTAAAATTTTTTTTATATATTTGAGAGAGAGAAATAGGGATAGAGGGGAGAGACAGAAAGAGAGACGGGCGGGGGAGAGAGAATGGGCACACCAGGACCTTTGGCTGCTGCAAATGAACTCCAGATGCATGAAGATGCATGTGCCCCTTGTGCAACTGGCTTACATGGGTCTTGAAGAAACGAACCTGAGTCCTTGGGCTGTGCAGACAAGTGTCTTAATAGCTAAGCCATTTATCCAGACTATATCTTCTTTTGTAAAGTGACAATCCCTCCTGAGTTTGTACCACCTGCCTGGCTCTCAGTGAAATGGGCTGAGCAAAATTCATGTCTTTGTTTTGAACATATACATAGTAAATCTAACTAAAGTTCTCAGAATTACTCATAGAGACTCAAAATTTACCATCAAAACTTTCTGCCTTCTTCTTTTCCCCTACAAAATCCCTCTTTCTCAAAAAATAATCTTTAGAAGGATGAGCTGATATTCTACATTCTACGTTTTGATGGATTATGCCCATCATTTTTGTTCTTTATTTAGTAGCATAATTGAATTATAATTCCTCTTGCTTCTCATCTGCTATGAGGCAAAGCACTTTAGGAGTAACACTTTCCCATATGTAGAGAATTTACTACTGAATCCTATGTAAAGTAGTAAACCCAAAGGAAAACAGTCCTGAAGTCTAGCCTCTCTGTATAAATTGTCACAGGTATATTCATGAGAAAAAAATTATTACTTCACTTTACAATACATATATGTCTACCTCTACATTTTCCATATTGTATAAAATAAGAGTAGCAAGCATGTATTTCAGAGGGTTGAAGCATTTTCCAAAACCAGTGAGTTGCAGAGTGTCAGCAAGAAAGACAAAACTAAAAATGGAGACTGCTGTGCATATGCCCATTTGTACTTCTTGAGTTTGGAATAGAGTAATTTTCATATGTATTTGCAACCTTACCAGCTTGGCTCTTCTTACTTTCTTTGGTTTCTATTTCTTGCTTTGTGGATTTTCTCTGCTGCAAAAATACAAGGTAACAAGAATTTAGCATGCATTTCAATTCCCTCATTCACTCCATCACTCACTCAATCAGTCATTAAGACCAAAACCCATGTCAATCAATTCTTAGACACTATCCTTGAGAGAAACTAAAGCAAGACATCAAATTCAAGATCCTAGCATAGGTAGTTACCTATGACAACAAATAAAAACAGAAGAGAATAATTCACTGCTGCTGTAGCTGAGATTCATATAGCTACACTACCAAGGGGAGCAAGAACTTCTATCCTGAAGCTCAGAAGTTTTTCCAGCAATAGGGTCATAATGTGAAAGGCAAAGAGAGCACAGAGAAAGATACAAGTAGGGTAGACACTGTGGACATGGCACCAGGAGCAAAAAGATGAGCTATGAAAGAAAATAGTGAATGGGGTTAATCTTGTGCAGGAAAAGAGAAATACACTTCCCAGGAGGCACATGAATTTGTCAATTGAAAGATCAGATCTGTTTGCTCTAATCAAGTTTATCTGCTGTCTTTCTATGGGCATTAACTGCCTCAGCATGCACAAGACTCTGGAGGAAGCATTACACCCACCAAATCTGAGCTTTTAAGAATATACCAATAAGGGAAAAAATTTAAGGGTGATAAACATTCATTATATTACCTAGAAAGAATACAGGTACTTTTTAGTTTTGCTTGTGCACTGAGGACATGGCACAATGGCTAAAGGTGCCACAGGCAAAGCCTACAGTTTCAGTTAATAGTGCTCAGGATGAACATAGCCAGATGCACCAAGGAAGCATGCACATGCAGCTCATTTGCAGGGGCAAGAGGTCCCATTGTCCACATGATCTCCCTCTCTCTGTCTCTCTCTCTCTCTCTCTCTCTCTCTCTCTCTCTGTGTGTGTGTGTGTGTGTGTGTGAGTGCAGATATATAAATAACAAAGAAAATGCCAAGTATCCTCAAATTCTTGTAAGCAGACATCCCATCATAGACTATTACATACTTAGCTTAATTACAAAGAGAGTTACTGCTGTAAAGAACACACAGGAAATATAAGGGGTTAAATTCAATATTTCGTAGCATATACAACCATCATACTAATTGCTCCTCCAGGGGAACTGATTAAAAGCCTACATATTTATGGACTAAACTCTTCAAAGTAAATGTTTTTGAATAAAATGATAATTTTAAGTTACATTTGTACAGTATTATTTTAAGTAAATCCTTATACTACATAGACAGAGAGTGCAACTCTGTCCATTGAGGACAAACTTAAAATTTGTTAACCCAGGTTTAGAATAAAGGCAACATAAGAAAATTTACTTCTTAAGAATTTAAAATATTTCACATACTCATTTACAAAAAAATGTGTAGGTAAAATCTTATTGATTAAATGGTCATTTTGCCCTTCCTCTTCAGATTTGCTGCTTGTCACTCTTTCTAAATTGTACCCATTGGATACTAAAGTACCCAGCGATGGGCACATGTGATCTGCTATTCTCTTAGCCTCTTGTTTTGTATTCATACACATCCATATGGATGATCTGGGACCCTTCAAAGTGTGTTGCTGCAATCTCCCCCACCAAGCACATATACCGAGGAATTTGCCTTTATTTTCAGAATATAGGAAATACCAACTCCTTTGAGGTTCTTGATGCTAACATCCTCAGAATACTTCAAAGATATCACAAGCTGTGAGATTTCTAAGTGCTTGCTGCTTGTTTCTCTTATAATTTGTCCCTGGCCCATAGGCTTTTTTGTTTCCTGCTAGAAGGACAGTTAAATGTCTACCCCCAGAATATTCTTGAAAAATTTCCATGCAACATGTTAATTAATACACACAAATGTAACATGTTAATCTTGTTGGGACTGGTGTTGCACACCTTTAATCCATCACTCAGAAGGCAGAGGTAGGAGGATCACCTTGAGTTTAGGGCCAGCCTGAGACTACATAGTGAGTAATTCAGGCCAGCCTGGGTTACAGTGAGACCCTAGCTCAAAAAGTGTCTATATTCTTGACATCAGTACAAACAAGGGAACCTGGTAATATTTTTGGGAAAGATGTCCACAATATTTTGATATCAATAACAAATATCTGTCAATCAAAGGAGCATTATCTAGAAGGCACTTTTTAAAAAAATTTTTTTATTTATGTATTTGAGAGCGACAGACACAGAGAGAAAGACAGATAGAGGGAGAGAGAGAGAATGGGCGCGCCTGGGCTTCCAGCCTCTGCAAACGAACTCCATACACGTGTGCCCCCTTGTGTATCTGGCTAACGTGGGACCTGGGGAACCGAGCCTCAAACCGGGGTCCTTAGGCTTCACAGGCAAGCGCTTACCGCTAAGCAATCTCACCAGCCCAAGAATGGACCCTTTAAGTTACGAATTATATGGAAAAAAAATGTGACTGCAGAAATCAAGACCCTCTGGCATTAAACTAATTTTTACATAAATCAAATTTGAGATCCATCATATATATATATGGTTCAAAATTTCAATAGTTGACTCAGAGGAGTCAATTTTGATCTTTACTTTGACACACTTATTATATAGTTTGGACAAAGAGAGAAATATATAATTATCATTTTTACAAAAAAATGAATATGATGGTCAGGCCTAAATGAATTCAGGCACTTATACTATTAGAACTTATAATGACCTAAAATCAGTTTAAAATCTAATATAAAAGTGGTTAGTAAGAACCAGGCATGGTGGCACACACCTTTAATCCCAGCACTCATGAAGCTGAGGTAGGAGGATTGATGTGAGTTTGAAGCCACCCTGAGACTACAAAGTGAATTCCAAGTCAGTCTGAGCTACAGTGAGACCCTACCTTGAACAAACAAACAAGCAAAAAAAAAAAAAAAAGTGAATAAAGTAGTCAATAATTCTAAATAACAATCTAAAGGGTATTTTCAATGTTTATATGAAGCTTGAAACAAAACACAAAGAATAAAAACAGTAGTTTCACATTTAAAGATTTTCATACCAATTTCTGATTATTTTCCCTGCCATCATGACTGGTTTTCTTGTCTTCTGCTTTTTTCCGTTCATCTGTTGCTGCTGACAAAGGCAGATTTTCAGATAAGCAGGGGTGACAAAATGAAATTCTTCATACAATTAAATGGAAATATTTACAAACTTGTGTTATTATATCACAACCCTGAGTTAATTGTTAAATGAACAATGTTTAATATTTAGTTCAGTATGGAATCCTTTAGAGTAAGGCACCGATCATTCTGAAAACAGTAAGCATTATCACTGGCATATAAACCAGATGGCACTGGGTTCAATGAGTTAAATAATTTCAAAGATTTGTACACACCTTGTTCAAGTTGACTTCAACAAATAATTATTTTGACAAAAACAACAAGCATCATAATAATATTTTCTTTCCCATTATGTAATGGACTTTACTTCAAACAGACTGACTTTAAAATAGGTCTATTGCTGCATTAAAACATTGTTATATTTTCTTTTATCTGTGAACACTTATATATACGATCATTTTGTGTCTACTCTCCAGGCTTGTGGTTTGGTCTTTTTCAGCTTATGAGAAGCTCTCACTGATTATTTCTGTGCTCATGCAGAAAATGTTCATGCCTTTTTTTTTAAATTTTTTTTATTTATTTATTTGAGAGTGACAGACACAGAAAGAAAGACAGATAGAGGGAGAGGGAGAGAATGGGCGCGCCAGGGCTTCCAGGCTCTGCAAACGAACTCCAGATGAGTGCGCCCCCTTGTGCATCTGGGTAACGTGGGACCTGGGGAACTGAGCCTCGAACCGGGGTCCTTAGGCTTCACAGGCAAGCGCTTAACCGCTAAGCCATCTCTCCAGCCCTGTTCAGCCTTTTTTTAAATTCAGTTATAAACTTTGTTCATTTTACTATTGTTAATGTGATAGCAAATTGTATGTTATTGTTCATATCTACTGTTTTGTTTCTGGGCTGGCAGTGAAGACATTCAGTAATTCATTCTGTAAAACAGTGTCATTTCATGAAGCTCACTTTTTGAGTGTGTGTGGTTTTTCAAGGTAGGGTTTCATTCTAGTCTAGGCTGACCTGGAATTCACTATTTACACTCAGGCTGTCCTCGAACTCACAGTGACCCTCCTACCTCTGCCTCCCCAGTGCTGAGATTAAAGGCATGTGCCATCATCCCCAGCAAGCTCCGTTTTTATTGATTGAGTTACTCAAAAACACTAAGCCCTGAAAGCCTCAGATAGAACAAAGAGAGATTCAGGGATGGTCTTAAGAAGCTGTTGAGCAAGAATGGATACATGGGAAGAGGGAAAATGTGAGAAATGGAAAGGCAACAGGAAAGGTGGCAAAGAACCTTTGCCTGAAAATGAAGAGCTGAGTAAGAAGGAAAATGCCTGTAACATAGTAATGGGCCAAAGATGAATGAGTTAGGAAGAATTCTGATTGTTAAATACTCATAAAGTATTTTGGTTAGGTCTTGTAAATCATTCTTGTATCATACTAAAATTCCAATTTGATCACAACCATTGGGTAGAAGAATGAAACTTAGAGTCTGTTGTCCAGAAATTTCCTACAAATTGGAATATTCCCTCCTGCTGTCAGGAGTCAGAATCAATAGACTCAGGAAGTTAACAAGTCTGGGAAAGATGAAACTTAAAAGGTCACATGGTGATGTCCCAAAATTAAATAGAGTAAATTCATGCTTAGGTGGCAAATGCCTAATCAGCTGCTACAAGTTAGGTATAGTGTGCTCCAGAGATGTTTTGCATGATTCATCACCTTTGTTGGAGCAGGGGTTTTTATTGTTACAGTTGCTGGGAGTCATCCATGTTTCTGTAAGAAACCACTTACTGTAATCTCTAAGTAAGCTCAAGAATCTCATTGGATCACTAAAACTGGTTTCAGTGCAGTCTTGCTTTGGTCTATGGTTTGTACATTATCTGGGGTGAATAGACTTGTGTTTGCTTTCCTCAGGTACAAAGTGTCATGCAACAGAATCATATGCTTTAATTTCAAATGCTAATTTCATTTAAAACTACGTTTTTGGTGAGAATGTACACTGGCACAGCCATTGTGGAAATCAGGATGGAGGTCCCTGAGACAGCTAAAAGTAGATTTGCTATAATATCAAGCAATACCACTCTTTGGCATAAGTCCTAGGGATTCTATTAATTACCCTAGAGATATTCATCCATATTTATTGCTATTTCTTTCTATTCTATTCACAATCGCTAGGCAATGGAACCGACCTAGATGCCCTTCATATGATGAATGTATAATGAAGTTGTGTTATATTTACATAATTCAGTTTTATTCAGATGTAGAGAAAAACTAAATTACAAAAACTGCAGGGTAATTGATGGATCTGGAAAAGATTATACTATATCAGGTCACCCAGGCTAAAACATTCAGACTCTGCCTGTTCTCTCTCATAGTTGGAGCCTAGATTCAAATATTTAGATTTGTATATGAGTTGTAATAAAATTCTGTAGTAGAGACCAGAGAGTTATAAAGGGGCCCTCAGTGAGAAAAGAGAGGGTTAAAGGAGAGGGTAGAGTAGATGTATAAATAGAGGTTCATAACACCTAGTGTGAAGATGGAGGACAGGAGAGGGTAGAAGAAAGGTTAAAAAAAACTGTTGATATTTATGAACAAACCATATGAAAACCTACTTCTTCACTAGCTAATACAGGGTTGGCAGCAGTTCACCGATGCCATTGGGTCCTGACTCAATCAGAACCTGAATGGCCTTGTCTTGCTTTGCCTCCTGTGCTCAGAGTGGGACATTGCCCTCCATAGGAAGCAACCCTGTGCCCAGCACCACCTTGTAGCCAGCGGACAGATGGATTATGGATGGAGATGTTTCTCTAAAGCCAATGAACTGCTGCAGAAATCTTGTAAGTTGCTGATGGGCTGGAAGGGGTCATGATTTTGTACTGAGGGGTGTCTGTCTCCAGCAGCAGTTTGGAAGAGCTGCTTCTGTTACAAAAATCACTGAAAATCCCCCTACTCCTAAAGTGAAGAAAGCTTCTGCAAAGCAACTGAGAGCCAAGCTTCAGGGGTGCAGAAGATCCCCCTTACATTGTCTCTAGGTTTCTGCCCTCAAAGGATAAGGGTCCTAACCAAAGCCCATCAGGCTTGACCCCAAAAGACCCTACTTCTTGTTAGACAGTCCTCTCCTACCTTTGGGTTAGAGCGGAGATCTGCACCTTTAGTCAGTCATACTTGGATGTCTGATAGGTCTGCTTTATGGGTTACAATGTTACTGTTTATGTGGTGGTTTGATTCAGGTGTCCCCCATAAACTTAGGTGTTCTGAATGCTAGCTCCCCAGCTGATGGAGATTTGGGAATTAATGCCTCCTGGTGGGAGTGTATTGTTGGGGGCGGGCTTATGGGCTTTATAGCCAGTTTCCCCATGCCAGTGTTTGGCACACCCTCCTGTTGCTGTGGTCCATCTTATGTTTGCCAGGGGGTGATGTCCACCCTCTGCTCATGCCATCGTTTTCCCCTGCCATCGTGGAGCTTCCCCTCGAGCCTGTAAGCCAAAATAAATCTCTTTTTCCCAGAAGCTGCTCTTGGTTGGGTGATTTCTACCAGCAATGCGGACCGGACTGCAACAGTAAAGTGGTACCGAGGAGTGGGATTGCTGCTAGACACCTGATTGTGTAGCTTTGGCCTTTTGGAGTTGATTTTCAAGAGGAATGTGGGAGGAGTTGAAACCTTGGCCTAAGAGATGCCTTGCAGTGCTGTAAGTACAGCTTGATGGACTGTTCTGGTCTGAGCTGCAAGACCTGAATGCAGTAAGAACTATGGACTGTGAAGTTTGGCTTATGAGGGTGACAAAGAGCTTTTGCCTGGACTGGGCTAGCAGTTTGTGTGAGAAGCTTGCTCTTGTGCCCGTGTCCTGAGAAGTTGTGCAGGGTTGCTTTGCGTAGAAATGAACTGGTGTGTGCAGAGGGATATGGCACAGAAAGAAAAATCTTTGGGTGAACTGCTGCCCGTTCAGCTGCAACTGAGAGATTACAACCTTTGAGACTGGGCTAGCTGACCTGTGCTGGGGCAACAAGAAGAATGTCAACTCTTTTGAAGGGGCCTGAGTGCTCAAGGAGTGTCCTGTTCTTCAAAGTCTGCTTTAATCCCCCCTGGATTAACAAATTGGCACCCTACCTGGTATTGTGGAGTATAAGAAATGCTGGAAAGAGGGTCATTGAGTTTGCAACACGGTCTTGTGTTTTGGAAATGGCCATGGGCAGTGTGAAGCGGGTTTGCTGGTTGCCTGCCTAGAGACCCCATGGGGCCATGAGGATGAACCGTGGCTTGCAGTGGAGACCCAGTGGAGATGCCGGGACCATGAGATGGCTGCCGAGGAGCTGCCGGCCCCGATGAAGTTTTCCAGGACTGTGAGTAGCCTAGCTGGAGGGGCGGAACTGGAATGCCAGAGACTTGTTGATCAAACTTGAAGATTTGTCACTGGTTTGAGTTGCTGGACTTGAAGCTACAGAGTTTGATGTTTGCCCTGGTTGTTTTAAATCTTGTATTGGTTGAATGTTTCTTTGCTATGCCCAATGCCATCTATTGCAGTGTGAATATTTATTCTGTGCCATTCTGGGTTTTTTGAGGTTATATTTTGGTATTATGGCTCAGTTAAAAGATCTTGAACTATGGGGATGTATGAACATCATTGGGATTGATAAAAACTATAGGGACTTTTAAAGTCAGACTGAATGCATTGTATTTTACATCATGTATGGATATCAGTTTATGGGGGCCAGGGGCGGAATGTGGTGGTTTGATTCAGGTGTCCCCCATAAACTTAGGTGTTCTGAATGCTAGCTCCCCAGCTGATGGAGATTTGGGAATTAATGCCTCCTGGAGGGAGTGTATTGTTGGGAGCGGGCTTATGGGCTTTATAGCCAGTTTCCCCATGCCAGTGTTTGGCACACCCTCCTGTTGCTGTGGTCCATCTTATGTTTGCCAGGGGGTGATGTCCACCCTCTGCTCATGCCATCGTTTTCCCCTGCCATCGTGGAGCTTCCCCTCGAGCCTGTAAGCCAAAATAAATCTCTTTTTCCCAGAAGCTGCTCTTGGTTGGGTGATTTCTACCAGCAATGCGGACCGGACTGCAACAGTTTACCTATCTATCTATCTATCTATCTCTCTGTCTATCTATCTATCTATCTATCTATCTATCTATCTATCTATCTATCTATCAATCATCAGTCTATTGATCTATCTGGATATCTGTCTTGTTTTTTGTTTTTGCTTTTTTTTTTTTTTTTTAGGTAAGGTTTAACTGTAGCTCAGGCTGATCCGGAATTCACTATGTAGTCTCAGGGTGGCCTTGAACTCACAGTGATCCTCTTACCTCTGTCTCCCAATTGCGGGGATTAAAGTATATGCCACCACACACGTCTCTATTCTTCATTCAAGCAGCCTTTGTGCCTGTCACCAGGAGAAGCTCAAGGGCATTTTGTGAGTTCAGAAAGTGGGAGTCTGGTTCTCGTAATAGAGGGAACTGGTGTGAGTCTTCACAAATACAAACTTTTTGCTTCACAAACAAGCAAAAACCCCTGGCCTTCTCACTGTTTCTTGCATCTTTCCTCCAATAAGTGGTGGAATTTGAACACAGAGAGGGTTTGTTCATTTTGTTTTAAATGAGGGTGAGTGTTTTTTTCTTAGGACTATACAGAATTGGGGTTTTTACACCAGCATAGACTGCCAATATTTATTATTATTATTATTATTTATTATTATTATTATTCTGGGAATTCAATCCATGATTCTGTTTTAATTGACTGAAATCACTTGTGGCTCTTTTTTTCTTTTTCAGTAACAGTAGAGAATGTCATGTATTCTTAAAGTACTCTGGCAGGTGCACATATGTTCACATACTTGCCATTTAATAAATTTTTTATATATTTTAGAGAAATAGAGAGAGAGAGAGAGCGAGCGAGAATGGACACACCAGGGCCTTTGGCTACTACAAATGAACTCCAGATGCATGTGCCCCTTGTGCAACTGGCTTACATGGGTCTTGAAGAACAAAACCTGAATCCTTTGGCTTTGCAGTAAGTGTCTTAATAGCTAAGCCATTTATCCACACTATATTTGTCTTTTATAAAATACGATCTCTCCTGAGTTTGTGCCACCTGCCTGGCTCTCAGTGAAATGGGAGTAAGTACTCCCTGGCTGAGCAATATTCATGTCTTTGGTTTGAACATATATATGGTAAATCCAACTAAAGTTCTCAGAATTACTCATAGAGACTCAAAAATTACCATCAAAACTTCCTGACTTCTTCTTTTTCCCCTACAAAAATCTCTTTCTCAAAAAATAATCTTTAGAAGAAAAAGCTGATATTCTACATTCTACATTTCGATGGATTATGCACATCATGTTTGTTCTTTATTTAGTAGCATAATTGAATTATAATTTCTATTGCTTCTCATCTTTTATGAGGCAAAGCACTTTAGGAGCAACACTTTCCCATACATAGGGAATTTACTACTGGATCCTATGTGAAGTAGCAAAACCAAATGGAAAACAGGCCTGAAGTCTAGCTTCTCTGTATAATTTGTCACAGGTATACTCATGAGAAAAATTATTACTTCACTTTGCAATGCATACATGTCTACCTCTACATTTTCCATATTGTATAAAATAAGAATAGCAAACATGTATTTCAGAGGGTTGAAGCATTTTCCAGAAGCAGTGAGTTGCAGAGAGTCAGCAAGAAAGACAAAACTAAAAATGGACACTGTTCTGCATATGTCCATTTACAGATCTTGGAACACAGTTTGGAATAGAGTAATTTTCATATGTATTTGCAACCTTACCAGCTTGGATCTTCTTACTTTCTTCGGTTTCTATTTCTTGCTTTGTGGATTTTCTCTGCAGCAAAAGTATAAGATAACCAGAATTTAGCATGCATTTCTATTCCCTCATTCACTCCATCACTCAATCAATCAGTCACTAAGACCAAAACCCATGTCTATCAAATCTCAGGCATTATCCTTGAGAGAAACTAAAGCAAGACATCAAATTCAAGATTCCAGCATAGGTGGTTACCTATGACAACAAATAAAAACAGAAGAGAATAATTCACTGCTGCTGTAGCTGAGATTCATATAGCTACACTACCAAGGGGAGCAAGAACTTCTATCGTGAAGCTCAGAAGTTTTTCCAGCAATAGGGTCATAATGTGAAAGGCAAAGAGAGCACAGAGAAAGATACAAGTAGGGAAGACACTGTGGACATGGCACCAGGAGCAAAAAGATGAGGTATGAAAGAAAATAGTGAATGGGGTTAATCTTGTGCAGAAAAAGAGAAATACACTTTCCAGGAGGCACATAAATTTGTCAATTGAGAGATCAGGTCTGTTTGCTCTAATCAAGTCAATCTGCTGTCTTCCTATGGGCATTAACTGCCTCAGCATGCACAAGACACTGGAGGAAGCATTACACCCACCAAATCTGAGCTTTTAAGAATATACCAATAAGGGAAAAAATTTAAGGGTGATAAACATTCATTATATTACCTAGAAAGAATATAGGTGGAGTGGAGAGATGGCTTAGCGGTTAAGGCATTTGCCTGCAAAGCCTAAGGACCCAGGTTCAATTCTCCAGGTCCCACGTAAGCCAGATGCACATGGTGGTGCATGTGTCTGGAGTTCATTTGCAGTGGTTGGAGGCCCTGGTATACTTCCATTCTCTCTCTCTCTCTCTCTCTCTCTCTCTCTCTCTCTCTCTCTCTCTCTCTCTCTCTCTCTCCCTCTCTCTCTCTCTCTCTCACACACACACACACACACACACACACTGTAATAAATAAATAAATAAAATATTTTAAAAAAAGAAAGAAATAGGTACTTTTTAGTTTTGCTTGTGCACTGAGGACATGGTACAATGGCTAAAGGTGCCACAGGCAAAGCCTACTGTTTCAGTTAATAGTGCTCAGGATGAACATAGCCAGATGCACCAAGGGAAGCATGCACATGCAGCTCATTTGCAGGGGCTAGAGGTCCCATTGTCCACACAATCTCTCCCTCCCTCTCTCTCTCTCTCTCTCTCTCTCTCTCTCTCTCTGTGTGTGTGTGTGTGTGTGTGTGTGTGTGAGTGCAGATATATAAATAACAAAGAAAATGCCACATATCCTCAAATTCTTGTAAGCAGACATCCCATCATAGACTATTACATACTTAGCTTAATTACAAAGAGAGTTACTGCTGTAAAGAAGAACACACAGGGCTGGGCGTGGTGGCGCACGCCTTTAATCCCTGCACTAGGGAGGCAGAGGTAGGAGGATTGCCATGAGTTTGAGGCCACCCTGAAACTTCATAGTGAATTCCAGGTCAGCCTGGGCTAGAGTGAGACCCTACCTCAAAAAAACCAAAAAAAAAAAAAAAAAAAAAAAAAAGAACACACAGGAAATCTAAGGGGTTAAATTTGATATTATGTTGCATATACAACCATCATACTAACTGTTTCTCTAGGGTAAATGACTAATGCCTATACATTTATTGATGAAACTCTTAAAGGTGAAATATTTTTGAATAAATTGATAAATTCAAGTTACATTTATACAGTGTTATTTTAAGTAAATCCTTATACTTCATAGAAAGAGTGTGAAACTCTATCCATTGAGGGCAAACTTCAAAATTGTTTTCCCAGGTTTAGAATAAAGGCAGCACATGAAAATTTAATGACTGAGAATTTAAAATATTTCACATACTCATTTATCAAAAAATTTATAAGTAAAATCTTACAGATTATATGCTCATTTTGTCCATCCTTTTCACATTTGCTACTTGTCACTCTTTCTAAATTGTACCCAATGGGTACTAAAGTACCCAGCGATGGGCATTTATCATCCGCTATTCTCTCAGCCACATGTGTTGTATTCATACACAGCCATATGGATAATCTGTGTCCCTTCAAAGAATATAGGAAATACCAACTCCTTTGTTTCTTTCTCTTACAATCTGTCCCTGGGCCATAGGCTTTTTTCTTTTTCTTGTTTTTCCTGACAGGACAGTTTAATGTCTTCCTCCCCAGAATATTCTGTGAAATTTTTTCTGTGAATGTAACATGTTAATCTTGCTGGTAAAAGTGGTGCACATCTTTAATCCCATCACTCAGAGGGTAGAGGTAGGATGATCACCTTGAGTTAAAGGCCAGCCTGAGACTACATAGTGAGTAATTCAGGTCAGCCTGGATTACAGTGAGACTCTACCTAAAAAAAAAAAAGTCTATATTGTTGACATCAATGCAAACAAATGAACTTGGAAAAATTTTTGGGAAAGATGTCCACAATACTTTAACATTAATAACAAATATCTGTAAATCAAAAGAACATTATCTAAGAATGCATTTTTTAAAATAATGTAACTGCAAAATATTCCATTCCCCTTTAAGACATTCGTCTCTTAAAGGTCACTTTGGCTGTATTCCATGGACATACTTATGTCAACTCCTGAACAAAGTAAGAATGGATCCTTTAAGTTGACAACTATATGGAAAAAAATTTGAATGCAGAAATCAAGAACCTCTGGCAATAACCTAACTTTAACATGAATCGAATTTGCGATCCATCACATATATCTGGTTCAAGATTTCAATAGTCGGCTCACAAGAGTCAATTTTCACCTTAACTTTGACATACAAATTATATAGCTTGAACAAAGAGAGAAAGATATATTTATCATTTTGGCAAAAAAAAGAAATATGATGGTCAGGCCTAAATGAATGCTGGCACTTATAGTATTAGAACTTATAATGACCGAAATTAAAATTCTAATATAAAAATGGTAAATAAGAGCTAGTCATGGTGGCACACACCTTTAATCCCAGCCTTCATGAGGCAGAGGTAGGAGGATTGACATGAGTTCAAGGCCACCCTGAGATTACAGAGTGAATACCAGGTCAGTCTGAGCTATAGCAAGACCCTACCTTGAAAAACCAAACTAGCAAAAAAAAAAGTGAAAAAAGTGGTCAATGATCCTAAATGACAATCTCAAAGGATATTTTATGGATATTTTATATGCTTATATGAAGCTTGAAACAAAACACACAGAATAAAATCAGCAGTTTCACATTTAAAGAATTTCATACCAATGTCTGATTATTTTCGCTGCCACCATGACTGGTTTTCTTGTCTTCTGCTATTTCCTCTTTATCTGTTGTTGCTGAAAAATGCAGATAAGCGGGATTGACAAAACGAAATTCTTCATACAATTAAATGGAAATATTTAAAACTTGTGTTATTATATCACAACCCTGAGTTAATTTATTGTTAACTGAAAAATGTTTAATATTTAGTTGAGTATGGAATCCTTTAGAAGGCACCGATAATTTTGAAACCTTAAGCATATTACTGGTATATAAGCTAGATGGCACTGGGTTCACTGAATAAAATAAGTTCAAAGATTTGTACACACATTGTTCAAATTAACATCAACACACAATTATTTTGACAAAAACATAAAGATATCACAATAATATGTTCTTTCCCATTGTGTATTGTACTTTACTTCAAGCAGAATGATTTAAAAATGGGTCTTCTGGTGTCGATCATGCCGCCGCTGGCGGCCAGGGACAGCGGAAGAAGGGCAGTCCAGGACAGCTAGCTCTCAAGTGACCCTGGTGTCCCCGCCCTCACCGCCAGAGGGGGACTGGGAAGTGAATGCAGATCCACGTGAGAGCAGGAGTGGACCCTGGGCGGCGGCAAGGTGATGGCCACAGTTGATTATGGAAGATTCCCGCAAGAGTAACACTTCCAAGACCACACCTCAGCCTGGTTCAACAGTTCAGGGAACTCATATTTCTCATATTGCCCAACAGAATAATTTTGAAAGACCTCTCTTCTGAAGAAACATGGAGCAGAAAAGGAGATGGGGAAAATCCTGGAGTTTCTGCTGTCACTTCTATGTCTGTTCCAACTCCTATCTACATTGTCATTGCCCCAAATGGAGCCTTGCAGTTGGCCAGTCCAGGCACAGACAGAGTACAGGGGACTACAGACCTTAACATGACAAATTCAGGCAATTCTCAGTAAGGTACGATTCTCCAGTATGCACAGACCTCTGGTGGACAGCAAATACTTGTGTCCAGCAACCAGGTGGTTGTGCAAACTGCATCAGAAGATGTGCAGACATACCAGATCCACACCACACCACCCGCTGCTTCGCTGCCGCAAGCTGTGGTGATTTCGTCGCCCATCACTCTTACCTCTCAGGCAACTAAGATAGATGACCCCCAATTGAAAAGAGAAATAAGATTGATGAAAAACAGAGAAGCTGCTCAAGAATGTCCAAAAAAGAAGAAAGAGTATGTCAAATGTCTGGAAAATCGAGTTGCAGTCCCAGAAAATCAAAATCAAACTCTCATAGGAGAGTTAAAAACTCTGAAGGATCTTTATTCCCATAAAGGTGTTTGATTTTTTTTTAAAAAAGAAAGTATTTTTGTGGACTGGCCCAAAAATTATATGGATTTCTTTTTTATGGGGTTTTATAAAGTTTTATAAAAGTGAAGCTAATTTTTATTTAGGCTTTTGCAATGCAAAGGTAAATAAATGTTTTTATGCAGAGACCTGGTCACAGAATGAAGTGGCAAATGGCCTTAAGAAGCTACTGGCACAACTAGGGGCTTTGTAAACAAGAAACATCCTCAAGAAGTGAACTTCAGCATTTCAAGTTTTCTAAGTCAATCCAAAAATTGTATATAAGGTGAAATTTAGTAAATTGAATTTGTAAATCAATTGACCCTGTAAGTTTGCATTTCTTACTGTTTCTTGGGATTGTCCTTTTTCAGCTGCATGTGGTTTTATGTGCATTTTATTTCTACCAATAAATTCTAAATTACAAATGTAAAAGAAAACTTGATACATTGCTAAATATATAAATTATGTGGTCTGATTGTGTATACCTGTCGTATTGTGAAGTTTTTTAGATGAGTTTTTAAAAGTAAGTTTGTTGGACCTGGAGAGGATTTTTAAGAATGGGTTAACTGTTTCAAAGGTCTTTTCCTAAAAGGCTTGCTAGGTTCATGAATGAAGTGGGATGATTTTGTAGCATTTGTTTTTTGTCAGAAAAATGGGAAAAGGACTATTTTAAAGTTTGATACTTTTAAATAGTTGGGTATTTTTTTTGCCTACTCTGGTAAAGGTGATTTTTACAAATACATACTGATTTGGTTATTTGATTCTATATCCTAAATGCTTTTGAATACCCATTACTTTTGTGCTTTAATAGAATGAAGTATTTACGAAGGCTCTGAAAATATTTTTTATAAAACCTTCTGAAAATGCATACCAAAGATTTACAAGAGAATTTTACAATCAACTTCATGTAAGGGCTGTCAGGTTCTGAGATAGAACAGTTAGTTGAGGGAGTTTTGTCTTAGAGACTATTTTGTAATGTAGCGAATGGTACCTTTATAAAAAGAGTGACTTGCCAATATATTTCTATAGCTAATCTTTACAAATTCTAATGTTGAGTTTTAATGATTACTTTAAATATTTTATGTAGTTTGTTTAGTGAAAATCTGCATGTCATCCTTTTTATATTATGAGAAAGTTATCAGATTGGCTAATATTTGAAATTGTAAGTTTTATATGAAAATGTAAAGTTCAAAATGTCAGTTACACAGGTGTTAAACTCTGTATTCTAATTTGCATATACCTTGAAACTGTACTGCAAAACCATTGTGCTTGTTTCATATTGTCATCTGTGAAATTTGATAAGAATATTTGATAAAAATAAAAATAAAATGGATCTATTGCTGCATTAAAACATTTATCAGGGGCTGGAGAGATGGCTTAGCGGTTAACCGCTTGCCTGTGAAGCCTAAGGACCCCGGTTCGAGGCTTGGTTCCCCAGGTCCCACGTTAGCCAGATGCACAAAGGGGCGCACGCGTCTGGAGTTCGTTTGCACAGGCTGGAAGCCCTGGCGCGCCCATTCTCTCTCTCTCTCTCTGTCTTTCTCTCTGTGTCTGTCACTCTCAAATAAATTAAAAAAAAAAAAAAAAAAAAAAAAAAAACCATTTATCAGGAGCCGTCTGCAGACTTTGACTTTTTTTTCACCCTAGCCATGAAGATCTTTTTGGGTGGCCAAAAAAATGCCTTTCTCCTCAGTGCTGTCCTCACTGTCCAGGCCCATCAGGAGCAGGGTTGCAGCAGTTCACTGATGTAATTGGGTGCCGATTCAATCAAAACTTGAATGGCCTTGTCTTCTCGCTTTGCCTCCTGTGCTCAGAAGGACACGGCCCTCCGTGGGAAGTGACCCTGTGCCCTGAACACAGTCCATCCATCCTTGTTGTCAGTGGACAGATGGGTCTTTGGATGGAGATGTTTCTCTAAAGCCAACAAGCTGATGCAGAAGTCTTGCAAGAAGCCCGTGTGTTGGAAGGCACTGTGACTTTGCACTGAGGGGTGTCCATCCCCTGTGGCAATTTGGAAAAGCTGCTATAGTTAAAAAGTCACTGAAAATTCCGCTACTCATAAGGTGAGGAAAGCTTTTGCAAAGCATCCAAGACGAGGCTGCAGGGGTGCAGCAGACACTCCTTCATTGTCTCTAGGTTTGAGCCCTCCAAGAAGAATAAGGGGAGGGTCCTAACCAAAGCAGGTCTGGCTTGACCCAAAATGACCCCACTTCTTGCTAGGTAGTCCTCTCCTACCTTTGGGGTAGAGGGAATATCTGTAATTTTGGTCAGTCATACTTGGATGTCTGATAGGTCTGACTTATGGGTTATAATGTTATTGTTCTATCTATCTATGTACCTATCTATTATCTTTTTTTTTTTTTTTTTTTTTTTTGAGGTTGGGTTTCACTGTAGCTTCAGGCTGGCCTGAAACTCACTATGTAGTCTCAGGGTGGCCTTGAACTTGTGGTGATCCTCCTAACTCTGCCTCCCAAGTGCTGGGATTAAAGGTGTACACCACCACGCAAGGCTCTATTCTTCCATCTTTCAAGGAATCTTAGTGCGTGTCACTGGGAGAAGCTCAAGGGCATTTAGTGAGTTCAGGAAGTGGGAGTCTGGTTCTTGATTGTAGTAGAGCAACTGGTGTGAGTCTTCACAAACACAAACTTTTTGCTTCACAAACAAGCCAAAACCACTGGCCTCCTTACTGTTCCTTGGGTCTTTCTTCCAATAAGTGGTGAAAGTTGAACACATAGAGGGTTTTGTTTTGCTTTAAATGAAGCTGAGTGTTTTTCCATTAGGACTATACAGAGTTGGGGTTTTTACAACAGCACAGTCTGCCAAATATTTGTTATTATTGTTATTGTAGTTCTGGGAATCCAATCCATGGTTCTGTTTATTTATAGACTCAAATCACTCGTGACTCTTTTTTTCCTCAGTAACCATAGAGAATGTTATGTATTTATAAAATACTTGGGCAGATGCATATATGTACACATACTTGTCATTTTCAAAATTTTTATTTATTTGAGAAAGAGAACTAGGCAGGGAGAGAGAGAAAGAGAGAGAGAGAGAGAGAATGGGCACACCAGGGCCTTTGGCTGCTGCAAATGCACTCCCGATATATGTGCCCCCTTGTGCATCTGGCTTATATAGGTCCTGAAGAACTGAACCTGAGTCCTGTGGCTTTGCAGGCAAGTACCTTAACAGCTAAGCCATCTCTCCAGCCTATATTTGTCTTTTGTAAAATGATGATGGGTTTGTACCTCTTGCCTGGCACTCAGTTGAATGGGAGTAAGAAATACTCCCTGGCTGAGCATTGTTCATGTCTTTGGTGTGAACATATACACAGTAAATCCAATTAAAGTTCTCAGTTTTATTCACCATGGCTCAAAATTTACCATCAAATCTCCCTTTTTACTTTCTTATTTTTTCCCTACAAAATCCCTCTTTCTCACAAAATAATGTCTAGAAGGATGAGCTGATATTCTTCTTACAACATTTTTTTAAAATTTTTTGTTCATTTTTATTTATTTATTTGAGAATGACAGAAAGAGAGAGAGAAAGAGGCAGATAGATAGAGAGAGAGAGAATGGGCACACCAGGGCCTCTAGCCACTGCAAATGAACTCCAGACGTGTGCACCCCCTTGTGCATCTGGCTAACTTAGGTCCTGGGGAATAGAGCCTCGAACCGGGGTCCTTAGGTTTCACAGGCAAGCGCTTAACTGCTAAGCCATCTCTCCAGCCCTCTTACTACATTTTGATGGATCATGCCCATCATGTGTTTGTACTTTATTTAGCAGCATAATTGAATTATAATTTCTATTGCTTCTCATCTGTTATGAGGCAAAGCACTTTAGGAGTAACACTTTCCCATAAGCAGAGAGTTTACTATTGGATTCTATGTGAAGTAGGAAAACCAAATGGAAAATAGGCCTGAAGTCTAGTAAAGGATAGACCATTTGCCTAGAGTACAGGTGGCCATGGGCTTAGTACCTAAATCTGCCAAGGAAGTTATGCATTTTCACCATTATTACTGTGCAGTGCAGCAAATTTGAGAACTTTAGTTGAATAATCATATTACATTAGAGATAGGTGAAGATTATCATTGGTCATGTCTATATTGAATAATTACAAACCTATAGGCCAAATTAGTTACGTGTGTAGCTAGGAAATAATCAAAGGGCTGAATATTTTATCATGTCTTAGTGACACAACTTGTTCTTCTGTGCTTCTAGTTATATAAAAAAGATGTGATAATTTTCAGTTACTAAATGCAATGCATTCATTATAAAATTAAATAGAAGCTGCAAGTCCAATTATCTGTGACCATCAAGAAAGCAAGTAGCATGCTAAATTTAAATATCTTTTTTTATATTTACCAACATATATAAGATTTCAAGAGCCACCTTAAAATGGCAATTTTTGGACAAGGCCCTTTCAGATTATAAATTTCACAATTTACTTTAAAGAATTCTGATTTGTAAACTATTAGGAGACACATCAGAAAAACTATGAATTCAATTTACACTTTGCTTTAAAATTCTTCTTTCATTTAATTGAGAGAGGGAAAGAGAGAAACAATTGGTGTACCAGGGCCTCTTGCCACTGCAACTGAACTCCAGGTGCTAGTGGATCTTATGCATCTGGATTTACATTGGTACTGGGAAATGAAACCTGGTTCAACAGACTTTGCTGGCAAGTGTCTCTATTAATTACTGAGTCGTCTCCCCAGCACTACACTTTGTGAATCACCTTTTGGAATCAAAATATTCTCAGTCTGACTGTACTATCTAGGGCAGGAAGCTCTATAGTAATGAACTATCAGAAGACTTACATGATGTGTCGCTATCATCTGAAGTTGTTCTCCTCTTCTTGGCGTAAGCCAACAACAATGGAAGACTGTAATGTACAAAAAAGTGGTAAATAAAATTACTGTTTCAATGTTAATATGGAAATCATTTGCCCAATGCACTAAATTCATGTTTTTTTCTGATACTATTAACAGTCCTACCTGAATTTTTAATCATATGCTTCAAACTGAAGATTTTAAAACTTTTACATAACTTGTAACAAAAATGAGGCGGGGGGGGGGTGAAATGGTTAGGAATCAAAAGTAAACCACCTCAGGCTATGAATTAAATTTTCCTAGCTTACTGAAAAGCATCATGATTTGTTATAACCAACTGGTGCTTTGTTTAGATCAAATTGTTTCTCTTAGGGAAACATGTTCTAAAAATAATACCTTAACTGTTACTTCATTAGGTTGCTGTGAATAAATTGACAGTCTACAGAACATGTACGTACAAAGAGAAAAGCAATGGGGTGATTTTGCTTGTTTTGATTGAGCTGTTCCAGAATCCCAAATAAAACTAGATATGTGTTTGCACATGGGCTCTAATATACAAATGAGGAAGTAATGAGGAAATATTCAACCAATCTACGTATTCAAGCCCTGAGGCAGTAGATCCTTGTGAGAGTGACTCTTGTGGCACCAGCTTCATCTGCAACTTCTTTGAAGACAAACTTCTCTTTCACACTTGTGCTCTGATGAGACACAATGGGGTTCTCCTCTCTTAATTCCAAATAATGTACTTCAGACTCAGAGAACTGTGATTAATGGTCTTGTGGTAAAGCAAGAACTGAAAATATCCTGAAAACTCAAGGCACAGACTCAAGTAGGTAAGAAGGGTCTCACTGCTATGGAGAATGTCACTTGAGTGACTAATCAGAAGTTGGCACTCTCTCTGGGAAGGCTGATGTGGACCTCCTAACACTGAGGCCAAGAAGATACACGGGCTTCTTTGAAGGGCTTTTGAGTGTAGGGTATAGGGTATTAAAGAAGAGAGGGCATGCCAGTCTCTTCCTACATAATTTGACACTATCTGATAGTTTAGAATGGTCCCCATTCAGACTGGAAAAGGGGACAAACAAGTTCCTCAATGGTAACCCACTATAAAGGTCTAGGTTAACACCTGGCTTCCCTAGAAGGGTTTGAAAGTGTCCGTTTTCTGTCAGTCTGTGTTGTTAAAGCTCAGAGCCCTGGCAGATGCAGCCGAATAGTGTTCAATCAGTAATAGTAGGTGCTCTCAGAAACATGCATATATGTGAACACTGCTTTTCAACTTTTAAGACTCAGTGTCTATTGCTATGAATACTCAGGACACTCCATTAGTAAAGACAAAGGGCAGGAATGGATGTTCATGTCTGGCTGCAGGGTCAGCTTGAGCTGCAAAACTACAGCACAAAATAAACCAAAGGATGACTACAATGTATTCTTTTTTCTTTCTTTCTTTTTTTTTTCTTTTTTCATAACAACAGATTGTAATGTAAAGAATTCCTTAAGTTCTCGGGAGTTCAAATAGCATGCATGTGCCCACACTCATATACCAACACATGTGTACACATTCAAACACATACAAATAAATAAATCATAGAAGAGCAGAATCACAAAGATAGCACTCAGAGGAAAGTAACAGGAATGTTTGATAACCCAGTGATTTCAAAACTCAAAAGCTAATTAGCATATCAAAGATATGAGGTTATGTGTACTCCCTGATTGTGTTATATTTAGAATAAAAGCACAAAATGCTGTTATCCTCAAATACAGCTTTCTGAAAGTTCCTGAGCTAAGTAATGGGAGTGTGACTCAAGGATAGAATATTCACTTTAGTCAAGTTCAAGTCCCAGCCTTTCAAAAAGTACCCTGCATAGAGTCCTGCATCCATTGTTCCTTCTTTTGAGTGCTTAGCTTCTCAATGATGACATGGATATATCACTGCCATTTCAATTGTCTTTAAGTAGATAAGAAATCCTCTCCTGATGGAGAAGCTACCATTTTTGTAATTGCTTTTAACATTCACTTGATGATAGCTACAATTTTAATTTAAATACTTACATCTTACTTTTATTTTCAACTGCATATTCAATGGCCGTGAGATTATAACCATCTCTTGCCATGACAGATACACCTCTCTCAAGTAAAACCTCTGCAGCCTTTGCTAATTCATATCTAACAGCATAGATGAGGCTGGTCCTAAAATAATGGAGACAAAACATTATATTGGGTATTTAATAAAAAGTACTGAATAGATAACTATACATAATTTGCCAATTTGAAATCATTTGTCTGTGTAGAAATGACCATTTACTAACAAATGTACAAAGATGAGCACAGGTCATCTTTGTAGATAACCAGCAAGGTCAAGGAACAAAACAAAGAGGAAGCTTCTTGTTTTGCTTGACATTCCACAATGGAGTTCAAAATTTCATACCCTTCAGTGGATAATGATTGTGTGGAAGTTATTTATCGGAAGCATTTAAAGAGGTAGATGAGTCATTCCCTATGTCTTCCCTGGTCTGATGTGTGTAGAGTAATAATTCACAAGAGACTAAAATCTATCCACATGCTTAAGGCAATAGCATTAGTATAAAACCATACCAATAATAATGGTGACAACAGTTATAAGACTCCTAAGTTCCAGCATCTGAGCTGGAACAAGGGACTGAAAGGTCACACTTGTTCCAGGAAGCCCAGGAGCTGCAAGGGCCTGGTCAAGAGGTGGAGTTCCCAAAGCCTCAAAGTCGCAGTGCTGATCTGAGTGAGTGGGCTGGGGGAGCAGGATTCCACCACCAAGCAGAAGACTCACACTGCAATTAGCAGCTGCCAACACAGACAAAGCCTTAGTGTCATCAGGAGTAACTCCTCAGTGGATGCTAAGACCACCCAGGCTCTGTCGAGGAACACACTGCTTGGCAGATG
The DNA here is from genome assembly GCF_020740685.1 of Jaculus jaculus. NCBI lineage: Eukaryota > Metazoa > Chordata > Mammalia > Rodentia > Dipodidae > Jaculus > Jaculus jaculus. Next base: position 115,748,196 of record NC_059109.1, read on the forward strand.
CTGCACCACAATTACCGAGTCTACATCTTGGAACTTAGCAAAGCAGACAAGACAGGAGACTGGCAAAGGCGAGAGGCGCAGCTTGATGATCTTGCCCAAGGAGACCAAGAGAGTCTGCATCTGCTGAGAGCAGGTGCTTGGGGACATGTACATCGCCTGGCTCACCACAGAGCAGGTGTAGGTGCTGCCTCCACCACTGAGGCCTGCGCCTATAGCATATGGATTACAGCAGTACTGCCCATGGTACCATCACAGCCTTACTTCTGCTTGTAGTTGCTCAGACAAAGCATCTAGCCAAAAGCAGCTGATAGCAGGGAGGTTTTTGTTTTTGTTTTGTTTTTTGCCTTACAGTTTTGTGGGGAAACAGTAGCAAGAGGGTTGGTGGTTAAGGTGCTTGCCTGCAAGGTCTAAGGACCAAGGTTAGGTGGCACATGCACGTGGAGTTCTTTGTAATGGCTGGAGGCCCTGGCATACTCATTCTCTCCCTCCTCTCTCTCTCTCTCTCTCTTTCCCTGCCACTCTCTCTCATAAAGCATTTAAAGAAAATAGTAGGAAGAGAGTGAGCTGCTTAACATACAATTTTAAAAGAACAGTATGTCAGAAGCAGAGAGTTAAAGTATTGTAAAATAGTTAAGCATTCACTTGTAATACAAAACTAAAACAAAACCCCAATTATTTAATTCACAAATATTTAAATTATACCATTAAATATATGAAACCTTTTGTTAGATACATTTATATAACCAAAATGGATTACAATTAACAAACAGCAGTCCATATGATATGATAATATATATCCTACAATATGTAATTTCACAGTATCCTGAACTAATCTTCATCAGTGTGATATTTCTAGCAGTAGTGATGGTTTCCTCTATAGAACACAGTATATCAGTTCAAATTGAAAGGACTGTACCTTAACACCTTATCACATATGAATATGTTGGCATTGTTATTGATTAAGAATATTGCCATCTCCTCCTGTTTTTGTTGAAGAGCCAGTAAAAGTGGTGGCAGTTGCCTCTGTTAAACAAGAAATCAGAGATGAGCTGAAAACCTAACACCACCCTTGTACATGAACATCTAGCACAGAAATTCAGCAGCGCTTTCTTCCTCTCAACCCACTGCACACTGACACGTGCGCCCCTGTTTTTTAAGTGCTCCACCCTGCCTAGGGTTGCAACATGAACTCAGACTCCCACAGAGTTCACGTTAAATGATTACCTTCCTGAGAAATACTACATATGTACAAACTGATGAGTATTTTTGAGTCGGGCAATGGTTCCATCTAAGCCCAGAGCTCCCTGAGGGCAGGAGCTCCATCTTCATCTCAACAACTCCAAAGCAGGGGAGTAATATTTTCATTGTATCATGTGAAAGGTGAGCTGATTATAAAGGTATTAGGATTCCTGCTATAACCATAAGCAAAATACGTTTTTCAAATACCCCCAATCTGGGAGAGAAATTTAAAATAGATGTCCAGTATTGAAGATCTCTTTAATTTTGCTTAGTTACTAATTTATATGCTACTATTATATAGCCTAGGTTAGCCTCCTGGCTCAGAAACTTCCTACTTAAGTTCTCCCCATTGTGCTGGGATTCCAGGCCTGTGCCATTACTTTTATTAATTAATTAATTAATTAGTTAATTTATTTATTTATTTAGGTCTCACTCTAGCCCAGGCTGACATGGAATTCCCTAAGTAGTCTCAGTGTGGCCTCGAACCTATGGAGATCCTCCTACCTCTGCCTCCTGAATGCTGGGATTAAAGGTGTACGCCTCCAATCCTGGTCTTTTAATTTTTTTTGTGTGTGTGGCTTCATAAATTACCCCTTCTTTAGTTTATTTTACACTAAATAAAAATAATGAGACAATGACATAACATGGCCACCTTTCATATTGTGTATTATTTTTACCAGAACCAAAGTCACCAATTCATGAGTCTTGTTAAGAGACAATTCTGAGGACAATGATATAATTTTGTTTGCAATAATGCACAACTTGGCTGGACTGTTAAAAGTGACTTACCTGTTAAAACTTAGAGGTTTATTTGTTCAAATGAGCATATGTTTAAAGTATGGGCAAAGGAAAATATTTTTATATAAAATGTTCAGTGGTTAAAGACACTTTCAAAGACTGAAAGCTTGTGTTTGATTCCCCAGTAATCACATAAACCAGATGCACAAAGTGTAACATGCATCTTGACTTTGTTTGCAGTAGCAAGAAACCCCAGCGCACCCATTCTCTCCCTCTCTGTGTCTCTCTTTCTCTCTCTTTTTCACTCCTTGCAAATAAATCAATATTTTTAATATTTTATTTTAATTATTTATTTATGAGAGAGGAAGAGAAAGAGCCAGGGAGAGAGAGAGAGAGAGAGAGGGAGAGAGGGAGTGTGTGTGTGTGTGTGTGTGTGTGCCAGGGCCTCTAGCCACCACAAATGCCAGACACATGTTCCACCTTATGCATCTGGCTTATGTGGGTACTGGGGAATCAAACCCAGACTGTCAGGCTTTGAAAGTAAGTGTCTTTAACCACTGAGAAATATTAGATTCCTTAACTGCTAAGCCATCCCTCTAGTCCAAATAAATAATTTTTAAAAACTCTAATTGCTAAAGTTAATCCCATTGCTAGAAAAGTAGTACATAATATATAACCTATTCTTAAACATTTCAGTATTTTGTAAACAATAAAATCTGTAATAAAATTCAAATTAAACATCAACTGTGGACTCAACTATATGTAAAGGCAAAGTCGATGACAAGAGGAAACACCAAATTGGATCCCATGCTAACTGATCACACATAGGTCCTGGACAACAGGTACATACAGGCAGCCAATAGTTCTTATTTGATTTACTGAGATAAACTTTGTAGGAAAAGCCTGGCCTTGTACATTCTCAATTCTCTCCTTGTCACAACAGCACACAACGTTAGGTCTGGCTCTTGTCTGGTCAGGCAGACAAGCATCACTTCAGTCTCACCTCCATCCCCAGGGCCAAGTCCTTCATCATTTGAAGATTTTGTTAAAAGGATAAATGAAATAAAGACGTGCAATTAGTGAAAATTCCATTCAATTCCTGGCGTTAGGGACAGCAGAAGAAATCGAAACCTCAAAAAGGCAACCCGATTCTTCAAAGATGCAATGTGAAATATCTCCAACTCCCAGGAAAGTATTGCACATCTGAGAACATGGTTTAGGCCCTTTTCTATGTGGCTGTTTCTTTTATTTAATATTTTATTTTTATTTATTTGAGAGAGAGAGAGAGAGAGAGAGAGAAATAGGCAGGTAGAAAGAGAGAATGGGCACACCAGGGGCTCCAGCCACTGCAAATGAATTCCAAATGCATGTGCTCCCTTGTGCATCTGGCTTACATGGGTCCTGGGGAATCAAATCTAGGTCCTATGGCTTTGCAGGCAAGTGCCTTAACCGCTACACAATCTCTCCAGCTCTGTGGCTGTTTCTTAAACGATAGGGAACTAACTATTCATGTGCCTTATTAGTTCTTCCTTTAAATTGTCCATATAATCACCACCCTGTCACTATCAGTCTGGTCTCTCCACAGTCCTCCTAAAGTCCCTCTGCAGGCATGCTTATGATTCAACACCTTTCTCAAACTAAGAGAGCCATTACCTCCCACTTCCACAGCACAATATTAATACATCTAAAATGAATTGTAAAAACCACTTGATGTTTTCCTTCAAATTTCTTATTTCAAAGTTGGCCTAAATATTTCTGATCAATTTCTTTTTCTAATATTTTTTTCCTCAGTCTTACCACTTAGAGGTTAATCACACAATATAACTTTTTTTACAGCAGCATCGAGATATCCACATTTCATCAAGAACTTATGTTTGAGACTAGCCAACTTCTAGGGCAATTTTTATTTCCTATATTTTATTTTAAGCTAGCTAGGAAAACTTTGATGAAGAGGACACTATAGAATAGAAAAAATCATAGCTTAACAGATCATTGTGTTCATAAATTGTTGTAGAGCAGTTTCCTCAGTATTGAAGCAGTTCCTCTTTGGGAGAAACTGGGAGTCAACAAGATGAAGGAAATTTACAAGACCCCACCCCCTAAGATCATTTGAAGTGAAAAAAAAAAAAAAATGCCTGGGAAGAGACTGCCAACTGAGCAGTCTGCAAATCCTGTAGTGCGCCTGAGACTCTGCAGCTGGCCAAGCTGCCGCCAGGCTGTGCTATGCACTGCAGAGATGCAGCCTCTGTGAGCCATCGCCTGTGCTGCGGTGAGCTTTCCACAATGTAGCTGCACGTGAGTCACCATGCTCCTGTAAGCAACCCCTCACCCTGTTCTATACGGAACCCTAATAAACTCGTTGGTTCACCAAAACTGGTTGTGGTGTACTTGTGCTTTGGTCTAACTTTTGAGCCCTTTCAGGGGTGACAGATTTCTGCAACATAAGTACTTAACATGAGTGCATAGAAGAAAGTTGTCCTCTGTTACATGCCTTTTCAAAGTATCAATATGCAAAGTGACACTTGAAATAGATGAACTATTTCCAAATAGTTTCATTCAAGAGAAATGCTTGAGCTTGGAAACTGACCTTACACGACTGTGAAAACACATGCATTTCAACTACCTTGGTATTAAATTTGTATGAATTATACCTCGTTCTCCAAGTTAATATCTGCACGGTGTTTCAGCAGCATTGAAGCAAGGCTTATGTCCCCATTGTAGACTGCATAGTGCAGAGCCGTGCTGCCTGTGTTGTCCGCTATGTTCGTCAGAGCACCATGTCGGAGAAGGTATTTTGCACATTCCTCATTTCGGCACTGAACAGCCTGTGAGTAGTGGATCAATAAGCAGATTGTCAACTCAAGGAACTCAAGATACACATTCAACAGAATTCACCACTTAGTTGTTTAAATGAGATAAACTCACTTTTATAATAAGCATTGAAATCAAATCTATATTATCTGAAAATAATGGTGTCGTTATACCTTCATGAGAGGTGAGACAAGGCGCAAATCCACTGCATTAACACTGCATTTCCGCTTAATCAAGAGCTTCACAACGTCCAGATGGCCATATACACAAGCATAGTGAAGGGGAGTCCTGTGGAAATGGAGTGAACTTTACAAAATTATAGAGCGCTACCTCAAAACCTATAGTCACTCTTATAAAAATTATATAGCATGTAACACCTATACTCATTAATTTTCATCTGATGGATCCTTTACTTTCCATAAGTTCGAGACCACCCTGAGAGTACATAGTGAGTTCTAGGTCATCCTGGGCTAGAGGTAAGATCTTACCTTACAAAAACAACAACAAAAAAAAAAAAAAAAAAAAAAAAAAAAGCACAGAGCCATCTTCTGCCTTCAAAGTTTCATTGTAAATTCTCTTTATAATGCATATTTGTATGAGTGTCCACCATAGAAATTGGACATTGAATTTTATTCAAAGAATTTTGGGGTATGTAGCTAGACAGTTTCTCTCACTAGGCACTTGTCTACAGTGTCATGACATGGGTTTTTTTTTTTATTATTTGTTCATTAAATGGTGTATTCCTTAGTTTTGTTCCCTCTTAAATCAAGAAGAAAGTGCTCCACAAGGGGGTGTGTAAGGGGACCCAAAGTTTGTTAGTTTTGCTGCACATGAAGGTGGTCTGGATGCTAGGCCCCTTGCAGGGGTGCAGGGGTGCAGGCCACAGGTGTGAGGAGGAAGGGGTGGAAATAAAGCGAGAGACCAGCCAACACTCCAGGGCCTACTCTCAGCAGAGCCAGGGAAGGCATGGCCTTTTCTACAGGGCAACTAGCCCCATTCACCCCAGGTTAGCTGACCACAGGCGTGAGGAGCCTGTAGTAGGGAGAGAGTGAGAGCCAGGCCAGCCCGTCCCTAACCGCCTCAGCAAAACCAGGGAAGCATGGCCGTCTCCCTAGGGAGCTGCCTCCTTTTTATCCCAAGGGCACAGGCCACAGGTGTGAGAAGCCTGTGGTGGGAAGAAAGTGACGCAAGGGCCAGAGCGACTGCCCTCAGCACAGCCAGGGGAGACGTGGCCTTCTCCAGGTGACACTTGCCTCCCTCCCTGCAAAATATGCAGGCCACAAAATGTGAGGAGCCTGTGGCTGGCAGAAAGTGAGCACACCGCCAAGCCCTCCCCTGCCCGCCCTCCACACAACCAGGGGAGACGTGGCCTTCTCCCCGGGGCTCCTGCCTCCTCCCTGCCATGTGTGCACAAGGGCCAGCTGTTCCCTCCGCCCTCAGCACAGCCATGCAGGACAGGGCCTTCTCCACGTGGGACCTGCCTCCCTCCAGAGCCCAGTCACCTCTTCTTCACATCTGTTTTGCCCCTGTAAGACTCCTTGCGCTTCAGGTAAAGTTCCAAGAGGCCTGTAAATCCGAAGGCTGCAGCCTCGTGGACCTTATTCTGAGGCTCGTAGTAGGTGTGGTACCTGGGCGGGCCAGGACCCGACACCCTCGGATCTTCAAAAGGTTTTTCCTTAGTGAAGAAGTTAATCAACTTCTTCATGGCTGGTTCTTCCTGGGGTTCACAGCCGCCACTTCTCTTTTCCCCAACCAATGAAAATACTTAAAAGTAAGAATGTAATACTGATAAATATAAACCACCCAAAGAACTTCAAAGAACTTTGTGGCTGCGGCTCCCAGGCTCCCTGCCGCCCGCCGCCCCACCCCGCCCACCCCCACCCCCTTCCCCGCCCGCTCCCCGCCCCAACCCAATAAAAACCCTTAAAAGTAAGAATAAACCGCTTCTCAATGAAAAGCCCCGAACGAATTCTATAATGCTCCCGCTCCCAGCGCCGAAAATTAAGTCTGCCACAGATCCCCGGCAGGGTTCGCCTTTCAGCAACTGTCCACAGTTCCGCAACTGTCCACCGAACCGCGGGCTGCACGAGCCGTGACTGTCCACTGAACCGCGGGCTGCACGAGCCGTGACTGTCCACGGGAAGCGCGGTCTGCACGAGCCGGGACTGTCCACGGGAACCGCGGGATGCACGGGCGTTACTGTCCACCGAACCGCGGTCTGCACGAGCCGGGACTGTCCACGGGAACCGCGGGATGCACGGGCGTTACTGTCCACCGAACCGCGGGCTGCACGAGCCGTGACTGTCCACGGGAACCGCGGGATGCACGGGCGTTACTGTCCACGGGAACCGCGGTCTGCACGAACCGGGACTGTCCACGGGAACCACGGGCTGCACGGGCCGTGACTGTCCACGGTAACCACGGGCTGCTCGGGCCGTGACTGTCCACGGGAAGCGCGGAATACACGGGCCGTGACTGTCCACGGGAAGCGCGGAATGCACGGGCCGTGACTGTCCTCCGGAACCGCGGAATACACGGGCCGTGACTGTCCACGGGAAGCGCGGAATACACGGGCCGTGACTGTCCTCCGGAAGCGCGGAGTGCAGGAGCTGTTGGAGCTCCGCAGCTTGAGCAAGTAGGGGAGTCAAGAGTGCTCAGTGCGCATGTCCAGATCTCAGCGGGTCGAACATGCAGAATACAGAGACTTTAGAGTGGTGGCATTCCACATACCCAGGGTGCTCAATGCGCACGTCCGATGCTAAGCAGTCAAATGTGCAGAGGTACGTTAGAGGCGTGGCATACAGGTACCCTAGTGTACTCAATGCGCATGTGAACAGCCAACCATGTCGAATCTCAGCTGCACAAAACCCTGTTCCTCCAAAGATAAATTTCAGTAGAGGGACTAAATAGAAAAAAGGGGTTAAGTGGAGGGGGAGGGGCAAGGCAGGTGATGGGAGGGGATTGTGATCAGGTACATTGCGTGTATGCATGGGAGTTGTCAAAAAGTTTTTAAAATAAAAAATAAAAACAGGAAACAAGATTTTATGTTTTCTTAATTGTAAGGTTCCATACTCAGATGCAGAATTCTGAAAATTCATAAAATACAAAAAGACGCACATCGAAATACTATGAGTTTCATTCCTGCTAGCCTTTCCCTACACACACATTTTTTTTCTATTTGCTGAATGAGAATTTGATGTTCCTTATTTGCAAAGGACAAAGTCACCGGTGGGCAAACAGGCCTTGGTATGTGAGCCGGTGGAAAGTAGAGTTGTACCCGAGGCTGTCCATCACGTCTCTAAACGCGTCAGAATCCCTCTAGTCCTCGCTTAGCCCTGACCAGAAGGGCATCCATGCGAATTCCGCTGCCAGAAGGGCAGGCTGTGTCCTGACTTCAAAGACGCTGGCATTGTGTATTCGATGAAAACATGCGGAGAAAGCCTTGCCCTTCTCAAGCAGAGATGAGAATGCTTTTACGAATGTCCTTCCTACCTACCAACCGCTTGGCACAGCTGCCCACAACTCCTCACTTCTCTATTTCCTATTTTCAATTTGTAATGAGAGCACTGCTTAGTTTTGACATCTTTTTTGTTTTGTTTTGTTGTTGTTGTTGTTAGAGGTAGGGTCTCACTCTAGATCAGGCTGACCTGAAATTCACTATGTAGTCTCAGGGTGGCTTTGAACGCACAGAGATCCTCCTACCTCTGCCTCCCGAGTGCTGGGATTAAAGGCTTGTGCCACCATGCCCGGTTTTGTTTTGTTTTTTCCTTGACCATTCATTTTTTTTTTTCTTCAACAATTCACCTTTTCTCATTAGGTTAAAGTGGCTCTCTGCCTTCCACCATCCAACTCTTCTGTTAGCTCCTCCTCCCACTTGTCAACAGCATCTCCTCATCTTCACTCCCTTCACCTCCAGTGGCATTTGTGACCCCCTAGGAGGCCCCCCACCCAAATCCTCCACACTCCCAAATGTTGAACTCACTTCTGGATGCACATCCTCTCGGCGTCATCTCCACCTTCCTTCCTTCCGTTGGACCATCCTCCCACTCCACGTCTCCATCGCAGCCACACATTGTGTCAGTTCCCTACGTGGCTGTCCCTCCCGAAACCCTGCCTGACCCAACCAGAGCCGGAGCCCGGCCTTTCAGGACCAGGCACTGCAGCCCACAGTATCCCCATAAGGAAAACATCATCTGGGGAGCGGGCAGGGGAACATGTGTGGGCATGCCCATGACCTGTGCCCTGTGCCCCAGCTGAGCCCAGCAAGGAAGGACCCAGAAAGGCATGTTTACGAAACACTTCAACCATGACAGCATTTTGGAGACAGTAGTGGTCACTTTTCATTTATCATATGCTCTGTTAAGTACTATGCGTGGATTACATAAGTGATTATCGACTGTTACGAAAATCTTTGAAATTAAAACTGGGATCTCACGCCAGGCACGAGTCTTGTGATTAGACCAGACCTTGCTTTACCCACCACCGAGAAGGATGGTGCCGCTAGATGACCTGCCGCTCCACGGGGACCACGGCTCGGCCGCCCTTCTACCCTCCGGGTCGCCTGCCTTCCGCTGCCGTCGGCCGTCCGCCCCCGCTCCCGGCGTCCCCGGCTTTCCGTCACGCCGTCTCTACCCCAGCGGCCCAGCTCCTTTCCCGGGGACCGGCGGCCCCCTTCCTCCAGCCTCCGCGGGCCCTGCAGCCCCGGGCGCCCGCCCGAGGCCTCCCGCGCTGGCGGCTTCCACCCGGGACCGCCGCCGCCTCAGCGCGCCGGCCTCTCCCCCAGGGCCGCCCTGGGGCGCGCGCGGGGCTGAGGCGCCGCTGCCGCCGCCGTCCGACGCTCTCGGGGACGCGGGCCCCGCAGCGCCTGCGCGACCGGCCGTGGCTGGAGGCTGTGCTCGGCGAGCCCCGGCGGCCCGCGGGTGGCTCCGCGGCCCGGCTCAGGCCCTACGCGAGGCCGAGGACGACCGCCCGACCCGGCCGGGCCGAGCGCTCACAGCCGCTGGCCCAGGCCGCCCGCGTGGGCGAGGCGAGGGCGTCTTGTCTGAAGCGAGGAAAAAACGGGCGGACGCCGAAAGCATGGTGGACATCCTTCGTGCTTTGGAGAAGCTGAGGACACTGGGGAAGGAAGCTGCAGCAAGGACGGGGGGTTGTGGGGGGGTCTGTCCTCCGGCCTTTGAACACCACCTTCAGCGGCTGAGAAAACTCAATAAAAAGCGCTCTGAACTGTGTGAAGCTGAGGAGAGAGCCCTCCGAGTTGTGTTGGAAGGAGAACAAGGGAATTAGAAAAGAAACACAGAAAAGGAAAAGAGAAAATTTTACTTCGGAAACGTGACATTGAATCCAAATTATCTGGAGATCCAGATGAGCTCCCTCTTGCTCACCTCTAGCAGCCTTTTCGACAGTATTACCTCCAAGCTGAGCATTGCCTTCCAGCGCTCATCCAGATAAGGCATGGTTGGGATCAGTACCTGGTGCCCTCCGATCATTCCAAAGGCGCAAGGACATCTGGGCACCTGCCATTAAGCTGCATGAGGAAAAAAGGCTCCAGGAGTGTGGTCCAGCAGCGCACATCCCAGCCCTGACTGGTAGTGATGCTGCCTGATGCGGCGGCCTTCTGCATGACTTCCAAACTCCATGTGACATCACCTCACCCAGGGCTCTGCATTCTTCTGTGGTCTGGCCTGGCCAAAGGTGCCTCTTGAAGCAGGAGATTCATGTGGCTCTTCTAGGAAAGAGCCAAGGTGAACTGAGGTTATTAGCATAGCAGAGGACTTTCCGCACCAAATTTGCCTCTGTTTTGAGGGGCTTGGTCAGTGTGACCCTTTAACTTACTTGAGTCTTTGTGTATTGATGGGTAAGTACGTTCAACACACTCGATTATTCCATAGAGGCGCACACTAGGTAGATTTTTTTAGCAATCCTTCCACTGGTACTGAGTGTGAAAGCAAGCTTGGTGCAAAACCCTTTATCAACCTTCGTGAAGAGCCCTCTGATTCCAGGAGTAAGGGTCAAAAGCTTGACCTCAGTGTTCCAAATCCAGTGAGGTGCAGTTTGAGAAGCTGCTAGCTAGGAAAATGGCAGTGGCTGTAGGATGGCTTTTCAGGAGAGATGACAGGCCTAATGTTAAGAGTCACGAGGGGACTGCAAACATGAGTGCCTGTACCCACACTCAATCATGGTTTTTTTGTTTTTGTTTTTTGGTTTGGTTTGGTTTTTCCAGGTAGGGTCTCGCTCTAGCCCAGGCTGACCTGGAATTCACTATATAGTCTGAGACTGGCCTTGAGCTCAATTGATCCTCCTACCTCTGTCTCCTCAGTGCTGGGATTAAAGGTGTGCCCCACCACGCCCGACGAAATTTTGTTTTAGTGGGCACTGACTGTGTTCTCATGGTCCCCATCCTGATGAAAACACTGGGCTTGAAGTTCTGGGGTATCTAGTTTAGTTAACTCCAGCAATAGTTAATGTTTCCCTGTGGGAGCAGAACCTTAATCTCAGTCACATTTTAGGAGCTGGTAAAGCTGTGGAATTTTTTTTTTTTTTATTTGAGAGCAACAGACACACACACACACACAGAGAGAGAGCGAGGTAGAGAGAGAGAGAGAATGGACATGCCAGGGCCTCCAGCCCCTGCAAACGAACTCCAGATGCGTGCGACCCCTTATGCATCTGGCTAACGTGGGTCCTGGGGAATTGAGCCTTGAACCGGGGTCCTTAGGCTTCACAGGCAAGTGCTTAACCGCTAAGCCATCTCTCCAGCCCAAGCTGTGGAATTTTTTTAGGAGCTCAGGTTTCTAAAACATCCATGTAGTAAAAGTTGGAGAAAAGCAAATAAAAATGATAAATGTTTATACTCATTAATAAATGCTTTTGTGCTTGGAGATGATGGGCTGCAATATGTTAGGTTTACTTTTCTTGTTTCATTTTGGGTTTTGCCAGTTATTTTGTTATTTAATTTCCAAAAACTAACAAATACCATCTTTATTTTAAAAAAGAAGAAAAAGAAAAGAAGAATGATGATGCCTGCAGTTTGCAAGAGAGTTATTACTCATAATGTGGCTAAATAAGAGGTGAGGGCTTGCAAATTAGCCTTATCTTTATTTTAAATAATTACGTTTTGTGCAAATGTCAGTGAGTAGAATGTCATAGTTGTACTATTGTAACTACCACTATATTTCTTATGGAACTGTCTTATTCTAATAAAAATGATGGAAGAGGGCTAGAGAGATGGCTTAGCAGTTAAGCATTTGCCTGTGAAGCATAAGGATCCCAGTTCAAGGCTTGATACCCAAGTACCCACATAAGCCAGTTGCACAAGGGGACGCATGCATCTGGAGTTCGTTTGCAGTGGCTGGAGGCCTTGATGCACCCATTCTCTCTTTCTCCCTCTCCCTCCCTCTCTCTCTTTCTCTCTCTCTCTCTCTCTCTCTCTTTCTCTCTTTCTCTGTCTGTCTTTCGCCTCTTTTCCCCTTTTCCCACTCACAGGCTCCTGCTTTCCTTTTCTTTACTTTTTCTCCTTCACAACCCTCATATTTTTCTTTGTTTAATTTTTCCCTTTTGTCTTCCCTCCATGTTTCCCCAGGTTACACCTCTACTCCTTTTTTTGTACTGTAACTATAATATGAAAAATGTGACACCTATGGATTATATTCATTGGCTGTTTGCATTAACTGAAGTAGGTTAATAGTTTTGTATAATGCTGCCTTAGAATATCAATTTTGTCTATTCATTTATTCATCATGTCACGTTTTAAAAATTGAATTAGTTATTCCACATAGATAAGTGGTTTCCTGCTCCTTCCTATAAAATCTCTGAAAAGAATTTTCGAACTTACCATTATTTAATTCTGTGTTAGCTGTTTTCCACACTATGGTCAAACTACGGAATTTGAAGTGAGGAAAAGTGCTTTAGCATGAGCTGCATCCTGAGTGAGCCCCAATAACCAGATTTCACAGTTGCAGTTATTGAACCAGATGTCAAGATACTGACACAAAGTAGGTATTACTGATAGTAGTCATTATCACCTGATATAATTGCCCTGCATAAAATGAAAATGGCATATGCAGGTAACACCTCACCCATGCATATCTATTTCTTGTTATGTGGATATATGGCACACTTTCCTTTAAGGGAAATTCCAGATTGAATGTATTGAAGATGGTTATGGAAGAAAGTAAGACAGCTCATCACCAATTATATATGACGAAAAATTGCTTCTCATCCCAAATTAGTGTATGGTTTCTTCATGATTATAGTGGAGCAGATTAGTGTAGTTTTGGTCTAACTCATTCTTCCATTAATTTATCCAGTTCCTAATTCAAACCTTTTTTATTCCAGTCTTATTTTTGTTTAATTAATGCCTATGATAACCAAAAATGCCTATGTCTTGATGGTAGTCTATGAAAAATGACATCATTTAACATTTTGCCAAGTTATTTATGTATTTCTACAACCATATGTAAACTAAGTAGGAACTTATGGGGCTGGGGAGATGGCTTAGTTGATAAAGTGCTTGCTATGCAGGGATGAGAATCTAAGTCTGAATCCCTAGCACACATATATAAGTCAGGTACAATATTACTCACCTGTAATCCCAACTCTGGGAACACAGCAGAAGGATCCCTAGAGGCTTGATGGCTAGCTTGTCTAACTGAATTAATGAGCTCTAAGTTCTGTCAGTGACTGTGTCTCTAAAAAGAAAGTAGAGAAAAGCTGAAGAAGATACAAGATGTCAAACTCTGACATATGCATACATGTACTCACACCTGCACAGACATATGAACACATCATACATCCAAACACATATACCCACAATACTATATATGTATGTACTTACATATATATGTATGCATTCAAATCTATTTAGAATTGAAATTAAGAGAAGTTGATTTTGATGGTAGGTCCACATTTTTCAGGTTAGAGATTGACTGTAGAAACTTAACTTCACAGTGGCCAGCTGGCTAACTGGTTGGCTAGGTTATTTCTAATTAAAAAAAAATGCTTATCAGGATAAAGGCATTGTCATCTTCTTTCCTAGACACTATTGGAAGATGATTCCCTTGTTGCCAGACTATATGATGCCTTATTTTTGTGGTATACATTATTTATTTTCTACCCAAGTATCGCTAGAACAACTTTTTAAAAAATAATTTTATTAATTTGAGAGAGAGAATGTGTACACCAGGGCCTCTAGCCACTGTAAGTGAAATATAGATGTATGTGTCACTTTGTGCATCTGGCTTTATGTGGCTACTGGGGTATCAAACCAGGGTCCTTAGATGTTGCAGGCAAGTGCCTTCATTGCTAAGCTATCTCTCTAGCCCAAACTCCTTTTTTAAAAAATGATTTCAGGCTTCAAACATTAAATTTGTGCCTATCAAAAACACTCTTCAAGGCCTTCTGTAGCTCTATTTAATTCAGTGATAGAAAATACAAGTCTACTAGGTAGAGTCTCTGGAAAGTTCTTGATAAAATTGATAAAGAGGATTTTTAAATGGCATTAGGTATTTAGCTGCTACTTCTTCCTAAGATTTGATGCAACTATCTTATAACTTTAAGGATAACAGCCACAGACTAGCTTAACATTAGATCTAGACAAAGGTTCACTAACTCCTGTGAAAAGTAAAAAGGACTGGAGAGATGGCTCAGCAGTTATGGCACTTGCCTGCAGAGCTTAAGGACCCCAGTTCAATTCCCCGGTACCCACATAAAACTAGATGCATAGGATGACACATGCATCTGGAGTTCGTTTGCTGGAGGCCTAGGTGCGTGCATTCTCTAGCCCTTCCCCCTGTCTCTGCAAATAAAAAATACAATATTTTTTTAAGAGTTTTTTCTTTTTTTTTTTTTTTTTCGAGGTAGGGTCTCACTCTGGCTCAGGCTGACCTGGAATTCACTATGTAGTCTCAGGGTGGCCTCGAACTCTCAGCGATCCTCCTACCTGTGCCTCCCAAGTGCTGGGATTAAAAGCGTGCACCACCACACCCATTTTAAAAATACAGTATTTTTTAAGTAAAATAAAAGGATAGAGAGCAAGTTCTGTCTCAGCTTCCTACATGGAATCCATACAGGTTCTCAGAGGGTCTGAGTTTAGCTCATGTTTTCACTAGAAGAGAAAATGTTAACTTCCTTCAACTTCAATAACTGTCAAAGAACAGCTGTCACCTTTATAAAAATGTCATTAAAAACATAAACATGTATATGTTTTATTTTCGCAGGCCTGACAAACAAGATCATTCCTTCTTCTGAAATTCTCTGATTAGCTGTGCTAGGCAAGTAAAACTGCAATGAGCCTCAAGATCAGTTGTATTGGAAGCCACAGCAGAGCGTCCTGAAGGATCTGACCTGATACAGGTATTAGCACTGCTAGAATAGTTCCTCTTAACACAGATGTTTTGTGTCAGACATTTCATCCCCAAACAAATTGTGAAATTTTATTTACTTATTTATTTTGGTTTTTCGGTTCCCCAGGACCCACGTAAGCCAGATGCACAAAGTGGTGCATGCATCTGGAGTTCATTTGCAATGACTGGAGGCCCTGGTGCTCCCATTCTCTCTTTCCCTCTCTTTCTCCTCCCTCTTTCTCTCTCTATCTCTCAAATAAATAAATAAAAATTAAAAAATGAAATTTAAAAAGACTCTAAACAATGAAAAAAGAGAGAGAGAAAAAATGATAAAACCAATAAAAGAGAAACAATTCATTATATACAAAGGCAATTCCATCAGCATTACCTCAGATTTTTTTATGGAAACCATGAAAGCCAAAAAGGCTTGGAATGGAACACTTCAAAGCCTAAAAAAACTATGGCTTCCAACCCAAACTACTATACCCAGTGAAAGTATCCCTCACAATAGACAGAGAAAGGAAAATTTTCTGTGGAAAAAAAAAAAAAAAAGCCATCCCTATAATTATATGAACACAGAGCAAAACCTAGAGGGAATGCTTCAGGAAAAATTCCACACAGAAGAGTTGAACAACCAAACTCAAGAGCCTACAAGAGGATGAACATGATTACCAAAACTAGAGCAGACATGAAAAAGTTCAAAGCACCAAACCCCATAAACCCTACTGCTTGGCAAGGATTACTTCAAACCTGACAGTCACAACTTTACTTTTTTTTAAATTTATTTGAGAGTGACAGACAGAGAGAGAAAGAGGCAGATAGAGAGAGAGAGAGAAAATGGGTGTGCCAAGGCTTCCAGCCACTGTAAACGAACTCCAGATGTGTGTGCCCCCTTGTGCATCTGGCTAACGTGGGTCCTGGGGAATCGAGCCTTGAACCGGGGTCCTTAGGCTTCATAGACAAGCACTTAACTGCTAAGCCATCTTTCCAGCACACAACTTTAAATATTAATGGACTTAGCTTACCCATAAAAAGACACAGGTTACCAGGGTAGATCAGAAAAAAAAAAGACCTTTCAATCTGCTGCTCTTAAAAAACTCATCTCTTCATTAAAGATAAACACCTCCTCTGGGTGAAGTGATATAAAATGGTTTCCCAAGCATATAGGAAGATGAAACAAGCTGATGTGACTATATTAATATCTGAGAAAATAGACTTCAAACCAAATGTAATTAAGAAGTACAAAGACGGCCACTTTGGGGCTGGATAGATGGCTTAGTGGTTAAGGTGCATGCCTGTGCAGCCTAAGGACTCAGGTTTGATTCTCCAGGTCCCACATAAGCCAGATGCATATGGTGGCACATGTGTCTGGATTCATTTGCAGTGACTAGAGGCCCTGGAACACCCATTCTCTCTCTCTCATAAATAAATAAAAATAAATCTTTAATAAAAAAGAAAAGCTGGGCGATGACACATGCCTTTAATCCCAGCATTCGGAAGGCAGAGGTAGGAGGATCACCGTGAGTTCAAGGCCATCCTAAGAATACAGAGTGAATTCCAGGTCAACCTGGGCTAGAGTGAGACCCTACCTTATAAATCCAAAAAACAAACAAACAAACAAAAGGCCACTTTTTACTCATCAAAGAAACAATGCAACAAGAGAACATCACATCACAATTATAAATCTATATGCACCAAACACAGGTGTACCACATTTATAAAACAAAACCTACTAGACAACAAACCAGAAATCAATCCCAATACCATCATAGTAGGGGACTTCAATATGCCACTGTCATCATTAGACAGATCTTCTAGGCAGAAAATCAACAGGGAAATAATAGAGCTCAACAATACCATAGATCAATTAGACCTAACAGACTTCTACAGAACTTCCAACCCCAATTCTACAGAATACACATTCTTTTCATCAGCCCAAGGAATGTTCTTCAAAATAAATACTATATTTTAGCATAAAGCATGCCTCCATAAATTCAAGAAAATTTACATTATCTCCTGAATCATATTAGATCACAATGCTTTGAATCTAGATTAACAACAAAACCACAGAAATTGCACCAGCTCCTGGAAACTAAACAACATGTTATTAAACAATGAATGGGTCATGGAAGAAATTAAAAGAGGAAATTGTAAAGTTTCTTTAACTGAATGATAATGAAAATACAACATACCAAAACTGATAGAACATAATGAAGACAGACCTAAGGGGAATATTTATAGCACTAAATGCCTTCATAACAAAGATAAAGAGATCTCAAATTAACAACCTAACCATCCACCTAAAGGCATTGGAAAAACAAGATCAATCCAACCCTGAATTCCAGACAGAAAGAAATAATTAAGATCAGAGCACAAATTAATGAATCGGAAACTAAGAAAACAAGAAAAGTAATGAAACAAAGAGATGGTTCTTTTATAAAATAAACAAGATTGATAAATCTCTGGCCAATTTGATCAAATGAAAAAAAGAGAAGTTTCAAGTTAACAAAATTAGAAATTAAATGGGGGAAATCACAACAGACATCAATGAAATTGTATGAATCATCAAGACATGTTTCCAAAATCTCTACTCCTCCAAATTGGATAACCTGTAGGAAATGGACAAATTCCTAGACATATACCACCTACCAAAACTAAGTCCAGGGTAGATAAATCTCCTAAACAAACCCATTACATCTATTGAGATTGAAAATGTAAAAGAAAAGAAAAGAAAAGAAAAACTCCCTGAAAAGAAAAGTACAGGACTTAATGGATTCTCAGCTGAATTTTACTAAACTTTCAACAAACAGCTGAAACCACTTTTTCTCAAGTTATTTCACATAACTGGACGACAGATTCTTCTCCAGCATCACCCTAACACCAAAACCAGACAGAGAGATAACAAGAAAAGCAAACTATAGACCTATATCCCTATAGAACTATATCCCTGATAAACTTAGATGCAAAAATCCTTAACAAAATCCTCTCAAAGAGAATTCAACAACACATTATCTTGACCAAGCAGGCTTCATCCCCAGGATGCGGGGATGGTTCAACATATGGAAATCATTCACTGTAATACACCACAGAAATAAACACAAGAACCACAGGATCATTTCAATAGGTGCAAAAAACCTTTAATAACATACATCACTTTTTTATCAAAAGATTGGAGGGGTGAGGTATGGAGGGTATGTATCTCAACATAATGAAGGCTATATGCAAAGCACCTAAAGCCCAAAGTATACTGAGTGGGGAAAGACTCAAGGAGTTCTTATTAAGGCCAGCAACGAGACAGGGATGCCCACTCTCATCAATGCTCTTCAAAAAAGCACAGGAAATCCTAGGCCAAGAAATAAAACAGGAGAAAGATATAAAAGGGGTACAAATTGGAAAGGAAGAAGGCAAACTAGCCCTATTTGTGGATGACTTGACCTGAAAGTCTCTACCATAAAACTTCTAAAGGTGATAAATTCTTTCAGCAAAGTGGCAGGATACAGAATCAACACACACACACACACAAATCAATAGTCTTCATATATGCAAAAGACAAGTGCACCAAGAAATAAATCAGTGATGCTGTTCTTTTTTAATAGCCACAAATAATAAAATACCTGGGAAAAATACTAACCAAGGTGGTGAATGACATAAATACTGAAAAGGTAAGCTTACTGAAGAAAGAAAGTGAGGACAAGAGAATATTAAAACACCTTCCATGTTCCTGGATAGATAGAATTAATATTGTGAAAATGGCAATCCTAGCAAAAGCAATACAGATTCAACACAATACCAATAAAAATCCCAGCATCATTCTTCATAGAGATAGAACAACAATCTCAAAATTTATATGGAATGGCAGAATATCTGGGATATCTAAAAATATCCTTAGCAAAAGAAACACCTCTGGAGGTATAGCAATGCCTGATCTAAAGTTACACTACAAAGCCATAGCAACAAAAAACATGGCACTGGCATAAAAACAGACATACAGATGAATGGGACAGTATTGAAGACCCAACCCTTAGTTCAAGCAACTACAGCTACCTGATCTTTACAAAGGAGCCCATCAACACTACACTGCAAAAAGGAAAGCATCTTCAACAAGTGGTGCTAGCCAAATTGGATAACCACAGACCCACCCCTCTTACCATGCACAAAAATCAACTCCAACTAGATTAAAAACCTCAACGTAAGACCTGAAACTTAATTGCCTGGAAGAAAAAATAGAGGGAATTTTTCATAATACAGGAGTGGGGAAAGACTTCCTGAATAATAACCCCAGTAGCTCAGCAAATTAAGTGATCACTCAATCAGTGGGCTTCCTTGAAGCTAAAATGATTTTGTACAGATAGACATTCCATAAAGCCAAAAGAGTACACATAGAATGGGAGAAACTCATCACCAGCTATCCCACTGACACAGGCTATCTAGACTAAGAACTCAAAAAACGAAATAAAACAATCTAACAATTCACACACAAACCGGGCAAAGAACTGAATAGGGAATTCTCAATGGAAGAAATACAAATGGCTAATACCTAAGAAAATGTTCAACATCCGTAAATATCAGGAAAATAAAAATTCAAACAACTATGATACTCAACCTTACTCCAGTCATGATGGAAATAATTTTTTTAAAAAAAAAAAACAATAAATGTTGGTGAGGATGTGGTGAATGAGGAACCCTCATTCACTGCTGGTGGGAATGTAAACTTGTGCAACCATTACGGAAATCAATGAGGAAACTCTGGGAAAAGATGAAAATAGTGCTACCAACTGACCCAGCTATTCCTCTGTTGGGCATCTACTCTAAAAGCTCCACTCTTCACTTTGAACCTAAGCTGACCTCAATCTCTGTTGAAGAATCTGTTTTTATTTTTCAGGAGTCAGGAGAACCAAGGAGATAGACCACCCCTCGCACACCAGCCAGGGCCCAGGTGAAACCACAGAGGAATTGTCAAGGAGAGCAATAGTACTACTTCAGTGGTGAGACTGGCAACCTGTGCCAAGCTTATGGAGACAGACACTGGGAATACTCAACTCACACCAAAGCAGAGATCCAGAACCTGCTGAGAGCTCAACACTAAAGTAGACTTGAAACACACTCACCATGGCTCAGGGAATTTTGTAGAAGACAGGGCATGACAGACTCTTGCCACTGCAAACAAATTGCAGATGTATGTACCACTTTGTGCATTTGGCTTTACATGGGTACTGGGGATCAAATCCGGGCCAGAAGGCTTTGCAAGCAAATGTCTTTAAACTCTGAGCCATCTTCCCAGCCCTCCAGTCTTTTTTTTTTCTTTGTTCAAGGTAAGATCTTGCTATAGCCCAGGCTGACCACTTTAGTCCTAGGGCTGACCTCAAACTCACAGCGATCTTCCTATCTCTGCTTCCCAAGTGTTGGGATTAAAGGTGTGTACCATCACATCCAGCAATTTTTTTTTCTTATTTGTTAGAAGAAATTTTGCTTTCCTTTAAAATTACTAAACAGTTGTGTTTAGCAAAAATTATTTTAGATGGTTAGTGAAATAAAATGTTTGCTTTTCCAGCCATCAAGGAAGGAGTTTGTGAACTAGTTTCAGAAAAATATACTCCAAAAATAAAACCAAATGTCAAATTCAAATACCAAGTAATGAATACCATGACAAGAAAGTGGGACAGGATACATGAGCTATAGTAGTTTAAACACAGAGCAGCTTTGCTGGCCTGGAGTGATCACAGATGGTCCAAGGAGAGACTGAAGTTCAGTACTCTGATAGAAGAGAGGGAAGAAAATGGTTCTTTAGGCCTGAGAGGAGGATTTCCCTAAGTAAAGGTGTAGCTAGACACTTTGTAGGGAGGCTTAGTGTCGGATGAGCAAGGAAACACTGCGGGAGCTCAACAGTTTAGGAAAAAGGCAAAGGGATGTGGTTGGCTCAAGGAAGGAGAGTGGGGTCTTGTACCCAATGTAGACATTCTCCTTTAATCTGTGTGCAACAGGGGCCTCTGACAGCCTCTGCTTGGGAGTTGCATATTGAAAGATGTTGTTAATTTCCAGCTGGGCAGTCAACTGGACTCTCACAGGAGAAGAGGCCCGCTGTATCTAAGCAGGGCTGGTAGGTGCGCAGCTTTGACCTTGATTCAAAAAGTACAGGTACTTGCCCAAGTCAGCTGGTGAGTAAAGCAGATGGCATCTCCCACTCCAGTCCTGTGGAGAGTGCTTCAATTTCTTGTAGAGCTGTGTTTGTCAAGCACAGGAATGAAGAAACCTAAGGAAGAACAGGGGAGGCAATCTGGTTAGTAGCACAGCTTTGCATGTGGTCCAGCTGTTTAGTATCCTGCTTCAGCCCCCACTATACCCGTTTCCTTGTCTGCAAGGTACCAGCACCGATTGCTTACAGTGAGTGAAGGACCTAGTGCATTGGATGGCATGTAATTAATGGTCAGTGAATGTTAGCTGTTATTAGAGCACTGCCAATTAGGGAGGCTTTGACCCTTCACAGGGCAGTTACACAGGAAGGAGAGTCAGGACTCAGCTCATGGGGTATAGGGACCTAATAAAAAGCAGAACCGGCAGTGACTCCCAGCATCGGAGTTGTTGAAGAAACTGGCAGTTTGGAGGAGCAGTTTTGGGATGATGCGCAGGTTCTTGTGTGAGGTTTTGGATTCATTTAGTGTGTTATTTTCCTTCAAGGAATTCTAGGGCAATCATTATTAAAAAGGGGTTGCTTGGACTGGAGAGATGCTTAGCAGTTAAGCGCTCACCTGTGAAGCCTAAGAACCCCTGTTCGAGGCTCGATTCCCCAGGACCCACGTAAGCCAGATGCACAAGGGGGCGCACTCATCTGGAGTTCCTTTGCAGTGGCTGGAGGCCCTGGTGCACCCATTCTCTCTCTCTCTCACTTTCTCTCTGTGTCTGTCATTCTCAAATAAATAAACAAATTTAAAAAGGGGTTGCTAATTTATTTAATGCCTGCATTTGAAAAATAAATGATGTTTAAGAACCTGCCTTCTGACTAGCTTCTGGTACACCTATCTCTAATCCTTGCCATTAAGTTAAACATTGCAAAACAGAATCACAAAATCACAATGCAATTTCATATTTCATGTCCTTATTGTCATATCTTATGTGCCAAAATTAAACTAATTCTTATTTAATTATTAATTTCTAGGTTTAAGATTTTGATTTGGTAGGAGTAATTCAAATGCAAGGACAAAGAATATTGATGTATATTATATGAATCCTTAATAAATCATTATTTAATTAGTTTAACATTTTCACTTTGGGGTATAAAATAGTCTTCTCCAAACATTGAACACTGTTGAAACAAATGCTCTAGGTTTCCAGTTTTATATGAAACACAGGACTTTGCTGTGTTGGCCAAAAGAAAAGATCTGGGAACTGGATTGATCCATGTAGGTGGTCAGGGGAATATGCAAATATATTTGTTATCATTGCCATGAATGACAACATTAATATTCTGTGTCCAAATGGAATATTTAGAATACTTAGCTTAAGTTATAAGGGCACCAAGAACCAAAATACATGACACAGTCTCTACAAAAATACAAAAATGATGGCTTCATTAAGTTGCTTCCATTAAAACATATGCTTTTATGAGTATAATGCTAAAATATTAAGGTTATTGATTTAAATTGTCATCTTAAAGGGGACAGGATTCCCACTATTTTCTACCAAGTATGTTGATGAAACAACTGAGGTTAACCATTTCCTTCTGGTACACAAAATCACATTTTGAGGTCTGATTTCTTTGCAGCCTAATATAATATATTAATTTATTATATTTGATGCACTTGGTCCTAGGTAGCCTATGGATATATTTACAAGTACCATTTTTTTTTGTTGTTGTTGTTTATAAGAGTGAGATAGAGAAAGAGAGAGACAGTGATAGAGAGAGAAAGGATGGGTTTGCCAGGGCCTCTGGCCACTGCAAATGAACTCCAGACGCATGTACCACCTTGTGCATCTAGTTTACATGGGTCCTGAGGAATTGAACCAAGGTCCTTTGGCTATGCAGACAAATTCCTTAGCCACTAAGCCATATCTCCATCCCTGCAAGTACCATTTTTAAAATTCCTATCATTTTGATTTAAAATAGATGTCATAAAGCAGCAAGTTTGAGAAAATCTTGGCCTAAAGCTATAGAGAAGAAGCCAAAGTTCTCTAGCCATCAGGGCAAAAAGCATACATGTAAATGTATCTTTCTTAAATATTTCTTTCTGTTTATTTATTTGAGAGAGAGAAATAAGAAGAGAGGAGAGAGGGTGTGAAAAATAGAATTGGCACACCAAAGCCTCCAGCTGCTGCAAGTGAACTGCAAGACACATGTGCCACCTTGTGCATCTCTTTTATGTGGGTCCTGGAGGAATCGAACCTTGGTCCTCTGGCTTTGCAGGCAAGTTTTTTTTTAACACTGCTAAGCCATCTCTCCAGCCCAAAAATGTTTTCTTAATACCACCTCTCACTATAATCATACTTTGCCTTTTATAATAGTTTTCAGTATTGCTTTAAATAAATTACTACATTTGTTCCTCACAGTAAATCTTTGAGACAACATTATCGTCGATACCCTTGAGATCATAAAACAGAATTTCAGAAAGAGTGGCCAGCTTGTTCACGTTCTCATGCTTCTATAAACAGTGCTGCTGCCCCATGCTCCCAGGTCTTCAGCTTCAAGTCCCTGACTATATCTGTATTGCCCAAATATCTGAAGTGGCCTCACCGTCAATCGCATTTTACAGAGGGTTAAGTGTTGGATAATCCCTGGAGAAGGTAACGTTGTACATATGCATAAAGAGGGGTACAATGGCAAAAGCTGCGTGTCTCAAGCCAGAGATTTTATTTTTTATTTTTGTTTGAAATCATAAAAAGGAGAAAACACATTGAAAATGCCTAATGCTTTTACACAGGCCAAAGTATCTATGCAAAAAAACAAAATCAGTGGTTGATATTGTATATATGTAAGTACAATGATAGAGATGTGGAGGTAATATGATGGAGAATGGAATTTCAAAGGGGAAAGTGTGGGGCCGAGGGAGGGAATTACCATGGGATATTTTTTATAATCATGGAAAATGCTAATAAAAATTTAAAAAATTTAAAAAAAGAAAACAGGAAAAAAAAATCAGTGAACTTCCAGAAGTTGATATTACAGATTTTTCCCTAATGAGGTGTTCGGGGCAAAAGAATTATTTCTCGAGGTGACATCAACAAATGGCAGTGGTTGGTACTAGCTAGAGACTCCAGTAGAACCTTGTCTTACAAATCCTCGTCTGGAGGAAGGACACAGGTTGAAGTTGGTTGTAATTCTTCTTGTCTAGTCATTCTCAGAATGATGTTATGTTATTCAAGAAATTTATATATGTGGTAGGTGGACATCAATTACAGAAGAAAATATTTTAACTTACTTCATATCTCTTTTGAGAAATATAATCTACCACAATATTGACATTGAAGGGATGAATACTGTGGAATACTAACATCCTTCTTGGCTGCAAATAGAGTTTGGATGTTGTATCTATAGCTTATGATATTAGTGTGGTCTTGCATGTCAGAGCATTTGACCTGTCTGAACTGTGTTTTCTTCATCTGAAAGGGACATGTTAATACACACTTGAAGAGGTTACATTCCTTTATAAAGTATTTAATTAATTTATTTATTTGAGAGAGAGAGAGAAAGAAAGAATGAGAACAGGAGTGCCAGGGCCCCACGTTGCTACAAACAAACTGCAGATGCATGCACCACTTTGTGCATCTGGCTCTATGTAGATACTGGGAAATCAAACCTATGTCATTAGGGCTTGCAGGCAAGTGCCTTAACCACTGAGCAATCTTTCCAGTCCCATCCTTTTTTATGTTTGTTATGAACTATTTCATACAGAGAAAACAAAAAGATGACCTAATATCTGTGCATTACTACCCAGATGCAGTAAAGACTAACTTAACTTAAACTTTAGTTTACTGAATTTTCTCAGAATTTTAAGGGGGTTTTAAGGTAGGGTCTTCTTGTAGCCCAGGCTGACCTGGAATTTCACTATGTTGTCTCAGGGTGGCCTCAAACTCATGGTGAATCTCCTACTTCTGCCTTCCTAGTGCTGAAATTGCACCACCACACCCCACTTGAGATTTTTTTTAAAGAAATAAAAAACAGATGTAGAAAAAAGTCCTTTTGCTCTCTAACCCAAAGCTATTCCCTCCCGTAGCCCACCCAGTGTGCCTCAGGATAGTGGGAATCCTGAATTGAGCTCAAGTCCACAAGGTGATTTTGATGACACAGGAAATGATGCCTTACCTAAAACTACCCCGTAGTGAACTTCATTAGACCTTTGTTTATCTGTTTATGCATCTGGGGTTAAAAATTCAATTTACCAATAAGGAGGGCACAAGATCACAAATGCTTTGTAATCTGTGAAGTGATGCAGAAATTACTTTACGGGAATGTGGTTACTATTAGGTTCATAATTTGTCTTGTAATTACAACAGATTATCTAGAAGAGGTTAGGGTAGGAGGGGAGGACAAAGAAAAGATGGAGGAGAGGTACACAGAAAGAGAGAGAAGAAGGAGAGACAATGACTCTTGTGCAAGGCAGCTGGGTCCTTTGGATGGTTTTACTTGGTCCCACCCCTGGCTTGCACCTGTTCCTGGTATGTATGTAACAAAGCTGGAATCTTTCACCCTGTGCCTTAGGGAAACATGTTCACAGTCAGTGCAGATGAATTATTGTTGGTTATTATGACTCTTTTATCAGCTAAAGGTATACTGTGTTACTCCTTCATTATCAAAATGAAGTTGGAAGTTTTTCTTTTGTTTTACTACTTATTTGAGAGAGAGTAAGGAAGAGAAAGAGAGGGAGAAAAGAAGGGGGAAGGGAAGGGTGGACATGCCAAGGCCTCCTGTTCCTGCACATGAACTCCAAATGCACACATGTGTCACTTTGTGAGCTGGCTTTACATGGGTAGTGGGGAATCAAACCCAGGTTCTGGCAGACTTGGCAAGCAGGTGCCTTCAACTGCTGAGCTATCTCTCTAACCCTTCATTTACTTGCAATAATGTTTCTGGCTAGATTGTCAGATTAAAATGCTTTTGTGAGATTTTGACAAAGTATTACCTGGCATAGAAGCTCTTCACTCGTTCATCCTGGTGGTGGTCAGAAAGGCCATTCAAGAGAAGCATCCGGAAGCAGCAGGAAAAGATGGTGATGCAGCATGACAAAGGGAGAATCCCACAGATGCTGAGTATGTGTGCAAGAACATGCTGAAGGAAGAGATTCAGCAAACAAGGCCAGTTAAGATGAGGGACGGGACAGATTTCTTGTCTGGTAGTTTAGGCAAAGGATGTAATAGTGAGCAGAGAACAGAAATCAACATGGGGACAGGACAGGATACTTTTGACAGGTGTTGAATGATGCTTTTTTTTTTTTTTTTTTTTTTGGTTTCTCAAGGTGGGATCTCATTCTGGCCCAGGCTGACCTGGAATTGACTATGTAGTCTCAGGCTGGCCTCTAACTCATGGTAACTCTCCTACCTCTGCCTCCCAAGTGCTGGGATTAAAGGCATGCGCCACCACACCTGGCTTATTGTTGTTTTTTTGTTTTGTTTTTTCAGTTTTTCAAGGTAAGATCTCACTCGAGCTCTGGCTGACCTGGGATTAACTCTGTTATTCTCAGGGTGGCCTCAAACTCACAGCAATCCTCCTACCTCTGCCTCCCAAGTGCTGGGATTAAAGGCGTGTGCCTCCACACCCAGCTGCTTTCTTGAGCAAGGTGTAAATGACACACAGCTTACAGTATTAAGGGTAACCTAAAATTATCTAGAAATGAAAAAGGAGGAAAAACATTCTACCCTTTGAGGAAGAAAAAAAAAAGAAAAAAAAGAAAGAGAACTTTCTCCTGCAGAAGCTTATAAACCAGCTAATTTTATTTTGGGGTATTGAAAAAAGAGGTAAAAACACTCCTTCCTTCAATGTTTAGGGTATTCAGAATCTAAATGCAACTGCTTCTAAAAGGTAGCTAAAAGTTCTTCTGGATATTGTCTAAGTAGTGTGTGTGTGTGTGCATCATTTAATCCTTACAACTCTGTGATATACTCAACATAAGTGTTATACATGGAGAGAATGAGGCATGAGGAAGTAATTTTTCCCACGGTCATAGAGCTAATAAGTGACAGTGCAGAACTCAAACTGATGAGAGTGGTTTCTGGAGCATGGTTTTGCAATCCTGAGTTACTTTTGATGTATGTGCCTCAGTAAAAAAATAAAACAACAAACTAGCTCAGTAGCAGCATGTTACACATGCACTTCCTGTGCCTTTAAGCTTAGAAGACACTCCTGTTTATGTACTCTGTGATTGAATTACTCACTGGTGAATTGCTCATCCCATTTCTTTGTTTTGTTCTTGTCCTGTTGGTTTTATTATTTGTTAGCTGCCACAAAATATAAGTGCCTGAAAATAGGGCCAAGGGATCTAAATTCATCAACTTGTTGATTTCTAAGACTCAGGTTAACTCCATAGCTAAAGCAAAAATAAGTCAAACTATTTCTCAAGTGGTTATTACTAACCAGAGCATTTTTTTAAGATTTAGAGACTGTATTAGATTAAGAGAAGAGAGTGAAGGAAGTGCAGAGAGCTCCCGCCATGTGGAGCACAAATGAGTAATCTGCCTTCTAAAATCATCTGATGTTGCCAGGTATGGTAGTTCATGCCTGTAATCCCAGTACTCCAGAGGCAGAGGTTGACATGAATAGCTCTGTGAGTTCGAGGCCAGCCTGAGGGAGTTCCAGGCCAGTCTGGGCTAGACTGAGACCCTACCTTGAAATAACAAAAAGAAAACCAAAAAGTCTGATGTATACAATGCAGTGCTGCTTTCTTGTTTTTGTTTTGCAGTACTGGACTTTAAACCCAGGGCCTCAAGCATGCTAAGCAAGCGCTCTATCACTCCAGCCCTCCTTTTTATTTTGAGCTAAGGTCTCACTATGTTACCTAGGCTATCCTTAAGCTGTCTCTATAATTCAGGCAGGCATGGACTTGTGATTCTCCTGTGTCAGTCTTCTGAGTAACTGGGATGACAGGCCTGTGCCACCAGCCTGGCTTGCAGCACTGATGGTCAGGGTTGCAATGTCCTTGCAGCCAGTCTCTAGAACTAACTGAAATTTTACCCATGTTGAAGAATTGTCTATTTCCTCCTTGCAAGTCCCAGCAGCCCCCTTTCTACTCACTGAGTCTCTGAATTGACTATTTTAGATACTTGATATAAATGGAGTCTTGTGGCACGTGACTCCAGGACACTGGCGTGTTTCTCTCACTCAGCACAATGTCCTCCCGGTGGAGCATGCTGCAGACAGCAAGATTTCGTCCTCATGGAGCCTGATAAGGTTCCATCTACCAGATGTTCTTTATGCTTCTATTGTTGGGCATGTAAGTTGTTACCATACCTTGGCTGTTGTGAAAAATATTGCCATGAACATGAAGTTTTGCGTGTCTCGTTGACATTGATGTCAGTTACTTTGTATGTCTACAAAGTAGTGGGATGGCTGAATCATATAGTATTTTTCATCTTTTGACGTTCCTCCACCTGATTTTCACAACATCCACACTGCTTACATGGCCACCAACCATTCACAACTGCTCCCTTTCTCCACATCCTCACCAGCCCTTGGCTTTTTGTCTTTGAGAAAAACCATGCCCACAAGTGTGTGGTATCTCATGCATTTCTGTGAGGACTTGAGAAAAGAAGTGGATCCCCACTTTATATATGCATTATCCACCTCCATGTCTTGTTTTGAAAGATATCTGCCTATTTTTTGGCCAATTTTAAATTGCTTGCTTTTTAAAATATCAAGTTCTAGAGGACACATATATTTAATTAGTCTCCTGCTGCATTCACTATACAGCCAGTCTTGTTTTGCTGTTTTTGTGACTGTAACTATTTCTCCTAGTAACCCAGTTCATAACTCTAATGTCACTAGTGGACTGAAATAGATTATATATCCATACATCTATTTCTATGCAAACTAAAAATTTTTTTAAAAATTTTATTTATTTATTTATTTGAGAGCAACAGACACAGAGAGAAAGACAGGTAGAGGGAGAGAGAGAGAATGGGCGCGCCAGGGCTTCCAGCCTCTGCAAACGAACTCCAGACGCGTGTGCCCCCTTGTGCATCTGGCTAACGTGGGACCTGGGGAACTGAGCCTTGAACCGGGGTCCTTAGGCTTCACAGGCAAGTGCTTAACCGCTAAGCCATCTCTCCAGCCCCAAACTAAAAATTTTTGACCTTGCAGTGTATTTTTAGAAATACTTTATATACACATTTGTATGATTAAAAGAAAACGACCCAATCTCTCTGAAAATGAAGGATCAAAAGATTGTCCCTAATTCTTTTTTTTTTTTTTTTTTGTAGATAGGCTCCATTGTAGAACTAAATTGGTGAAAAGTTCCAGGATTTGCTCCATTTCATAGTCCCTCTTCCCTTGCTGTCTTTCTCTTTCCCATCTCACCCCTGTTCACTCCCTCCTTTCTCTCCTTGGAAGTAGGAAGTCTATGGGGCGAGGGAGGAAGGGTTCTAAGGAAAAGGAAGAAGGATAACAAGATAGGATACTGGGGGAAAGAAAAGCAAACTAAAAATAAGAAGAAAGTCAAGTATTGCATTTTTCTTTTATATGTAGAAATTATATGCCTATGCACATACATATACATATATGACATGAAAGCAAGAGGGGAAACTATTGAGGGAGGAAGAAAGGGACCAAGGAGAGAAGAAGGGGTGTGACCAGGAAGGGAAGAAGGGAAAAATATGAGCAAGGACCAAGATAGATAGATAGATAGATAGATAGATAGATAGATAGATAGATAGATATCGCCGGGCATATCTCACTCATGCACACCTTTAATCCCAGCACTCAGGAGACAGAGTAGGAGGATCACCATGTATTTGAGGCCACCCTGAAACTACATAGTGAATTCCAGGTTAGCCTGGGCTAGAGTGAGACCCTACCTTGTACAACCAATATGTGTGTGTGTGTGTGTGTGTGTGTGTGTGTGTGTGTGTGTATGTATCTTACTTTGAACTCATTATTTTGAATGGTGAGAAAAAATAATTTAAAAATGCAAAAGGTGGTCTGGAGAGATGGCTTAGCAAACCCAGAACTAACACTATTGCATCTTTGCTTTGGTCTTTGATCTCTGTTACCAAGCCCTTTGGGTTCTTTGTTCATGTTTATCATCTGGTTTTTTTTTTTTTGTTGTTGTTGTTGTTGTTGTTTTTTGTTTTTGTTTTTGTTTTCCCGATGTAGGGTCTCACTCTAGCTCAGGCTGACCTGGAATTCACTCTGTAGTCTCAGGGTGGCCTCGAACTCCTGGCAGTCCTCCTACCTCTGCCTCCAGAGTGCTGGGATTAAAGGCATGCACCACCACACCCAGTTTATCATCTGTTTTATGTTAACTTTTTCCTTTTCTCTCTCTCTTTCTTTCTCTTGTATATGTGTGTATGTCTTTCATCTACCATTTGTTTTTTTGCATCCTTTCTCTGACTTTTCTTCTGTTTTGAATATGTTTATATATGTCTGCTTCTATTAATTTTGTTTTGTTTTGGGGGGGTTTTCAAAGTAGGATCTCACTCTAGTCCAGGCTGACTTACTCACTCCATAGTCCCAGGCTGGTCACCAACTCACAGCAATCCTCCTACCTCTGCCTCCCCAGTGCTGGGATTAAAGACATATGCCACCACACCTGGCTTAATTTTTATTTATTTATTTACTTATTTATTTATTTTGAGGTAAGGTTTCACTATAGCCCAGTCTGACCTGGAACTCACTCTGTAGTCCCAGGCTGACTTCAATCCTCTTACCTCTGCCTCCCAAGTGCTAGAATTAAAGGCATGTGCCACCACTCCCTGCCTGCTGTTAATTTTTTGCTATAACTCTTCTTTAGATAAAATGACAGATGCAGCCGGGCGTGGTGGCGCATGCCTTTAATCCCAGCAGAGGGAGACAGTGGTAGGAGGACTGCCACGAGTTTGAGGCCACCTGAGGATATATAGTGAATTCCAGGTTAGCCTGAGCTAGAGTGAAACCCTACTTCAGAAAAACCAAAAAAAAAGACAGATGAAAGAATAGTACAGCGGTCTATAGTATTTTTTAATCGGTTTCCTCAATGTCAAAGCCAGAAACTAACATATGTACAATCTCTAGATCTTATTTTTTGTTGTTGTTGTTTGTTCTCACTCTAGCCCAGGCTAACCTGGAATGCACTAAGTAGTCTCAGGGTGGCCTCGAACTCACAGTGATCCTCTTACCTCTGCCCCCAAGTGGTGGGATTAAAGGTGTGTGCCACCTCACCCAGAAATACCCTAGTTTTATATGTACTTATGTACTTGTTTTGTGTGTGGTGTGTTATAGGTCTACTATACCTCCTTTTTTGTTGTCATTTTTCAAGGTCATTGTCAGACATAGACAGGGCCCTGGGTTAAAGCAAACCTAAGCTGTCTGACACAAAAGCCCCAGGCTATGGAGAGGTTGCAGCAGCCTGAACTGTGGGCCATATCTCGGGGACCAGACTGGCAGGGGAGCTCCTCCCCCCATTCTCAGGGGGTGCAGTGAGCCAGGATCCACCCCCATTCTTGGGGGTTGCAGGGAGCCTGGAATCCCGGACAAAACAACAGACCCCGAAATCAGTTGGAAGCAAGACCACTCCCCTCCACATTCAGATAAAACTTGGTCTTTGCCCATAACCCTGTGACCTTTGGCCAGTTTTCTAGAAAACTCCTCATATGGTATCATATGGTATACATATATATGTAAGTACACACATATATAGTGTTGTGGGTACATGTGTTTGGATGTATGATGTGTTCATATGTCTGTGCAGGTATGAGTACACATGTATGCATATGTCAGAGTTGAGATCTTGTATCTTCTTCAGCTTTTCTCTACTTTCTTTTTAGAGACACAGTCACTGACGGAACTTAGAGCTCATTAATTCAGTTAGACAAGCTAGCATCAAGCCTCTAGGGATCCTCCTGCTGTGTGCCCAGAGTTGGGATTACAGGTGAGTAATACTGTACCTGACTTTTATATGTGTGCTAGGGATTCAAACTTAGATTCTCATGCCTGCATAGCAAGTACTTTACCAACTAAGCCATCTCCCCAGCCCCATAAGCTCCTACTTATGTAGAAATACATAAATAACTTGGCAAAATGTTAAATGATGTCATTTTTCATAGACTACCATCAAGACAGGCATTTTTGGTTATCATAGGCATTAATTAAATAAAAGTAGACTGGAATAAAAAAGGTTTGAATTAGGAACTGGATAAATTAATGAAAGAATAAGTTAGACCAAAACTACACTAATCAGCTCCTCTATAATCATGAAGAAACCATACACTAATTTGGGATGAGAAGCAATTTTTCGTCATATGTAATTGGTGATGAGCTGTCTTACTTTCTTCTGTAACCATCTTCAATACATTCGATCTGGAATTTCCCTTAAAGGAAAGTGTGCCATATATCCGCATAACAAGAAAGAGATATGCATGGGTGAGGAGTTATCTGCACATGCCATTTTCATTTTATGCAAAGCCCATCCTCCTGTACCATATGCCTTCCCTTTATCATTGCCTATGTGCTGGAATGTATGTCCCATATGCTAATTAGGCATCAGCAAGCAACCTTGTACATCCTTAGGACCTTCAACTACTGATAAACCCATTTCCCTATTGATTAAAGCAAGCTGTTCACAGAGACTGTCTCCCAAAACTGAATCTTTTGTCATCGCACCCGCCACAGTTGCCTGGGTGCCTTGGGGGATCATGGCTGGCCCGAGGACCGAGGAACCTACAGGACATGTCTTGTTCTTGCCCAGGCTGACCTGGAATTCACTATGTAATCTCAGAGTGGTCTCAAACTCACAGCGATACTCCTACCTCTGCCTCTAAATGCTGGGATTAAAGGTGTGTACCTTGGTTTATACCTCCTCTTTTGATTCATACTACACACATGCTCTGCCACTGAGCCATGCCCTTAGTCCTAGAATCTAGGATTCTATTCTGACCTACTCCATTGCATTCAGTGCACTTTATTTTCTTGGTTAGGGGCAGGTTGGCAGACATACATAACAAGAAAAGGCATATGTGGTGATACCTGTAATCCCAGTTTTTCATTGGGGATCTTAGTGTAAGAGCAAGGTGAAATAATCAGTTACTATCTTTTATTATTATTATTAAATGAGACAGAGAGGGAGAGAGAGACAGAGAGAGAGAATGGGCATGTCAGGGCCTTTAGCCACCTCAAATGAACTCCAGACACATGCACCACCTTGTGCATCTGGTTTACGTGGGTGGGTACTGGGGAAATGAACCTGAGTCCTTAGGCTTTGCCTTAACTGCTGAGCCATCTCTCCAAATTTGTGGCTTTTAAAAAAATTTTTGTATTTATTTATTTATTTATTTTCAAGGGATAGAGATAGAGAATGGGCACACCAGCGTGTCCAGCTACTGCAAACAATCTCCAGATGCATGCTCCATCTTGTGCATCTCATTTACATGGGTCCTGGGGAATCGAACCTGGGTCCTTTGGCTTTGCAGGCAAGCACCTTAACTGCTAAGCCATCTTTCCGGCCCTCAACTTGTTTTTGTTGTTGTTGTCATTTTTGTTTTTGTTTTAAGGCGGGGTCTGACTCTAGCTCAGGCTGATCCAGAACTCACTCTGTAGCCCGCAAACTCATGGCACTTCTCCTACCTCAGCCTCCCAAATGCTAGGAATAAAGGCAGGAGCTACCAGCAGGCTCTCAGCCTGAGATAACACCAGGGTTAGAGTGTGGAAAGTCCTACCTCCAGCCAGGTGCCTACTTTCTCTTTGAAGGTCCCATGACTCTGGCAGTGGATGAGAAGCTAGAATGTCAGTGTCATCAAGCATGGAGTTAGTTTAAGGGCTCTTATGGGGAATGTAAAGATTATTTGTGATAATACCTATGAATGCTTAGTAAACATAAAACCACCAGATTCCACTTTCCTTCCATTGCTTCCTCTTCCCTCCAGAATCTTTCACTGTGACATCAGTAGGTTCCAAGAACAAGATATAACTAGAAAGGTTTCAGCTGTTGGTAGGGTAGGAGGAGGAGAGAGGGGCTCTCACCTTGCCGTTGAGAGATGTTGTTTGATTCTAGTAAAACTGTACTCTTAGAGGAAGACTTGCTGTCTTCCCCCTCATGGTAAAAGGGCTAGTTGAGTCATTTGCCGCTTAGGAACCATGAGGAGACGCAGGTTGCCTAATTCCTGGCAGATCCTGAGGAAGGAACTGGTGAGGAGAGTCAAGGGCTCTGGGCGGGAATCTTGTGCAGAAGATTGAACAAACAGTTAACAAGCAGGAATGACAAGGCAGGTGTAGGAGAGGCCCTAGATGAATGGTGGCTGCCCTGTACCTTGTGGAGTCACAACATATGACACAAAGGAGGGAAGCTCCAGAAGTGGCTCAGAACTGAACCAAAACCCCTGTTTTATAGCCTACCATCCCCTGGGCAAGCTTCAGCATTGTGCTCTACTCTCAGCCTTTCTGTAACTGGGAGTCAGAGGAAACAAGACAGGGCAGCGAGGTAGAGTAACAGGGAAAGCTATGGTCTGTGGAGCCAGACTGCCTGGGTTTAGAGCCCCACAACCATGTGAGCCTCCGCAAGTAACTGGGCTTTCTGGACCTTTGTTTCCTCCTCTGTGATGAGGTACTGTGTACATAAACTTCCTGTTGAGGACAGGCACGATAGTGCATATTAGAATAATGCCTGACAATGGTAATCTGCACTCAGTAAGTATTAAGCTTGTTAATAAAGAGTCCCTTTCTTTTATGTTTCCTTTAGATAGCTAATTTAGGGCTGAAGAGATGGCTTAGTGGTTAAGGCATATGCCTGCGAAGCCTAAGGACCCAGGTTCGATTCTTCAGGTCCTACATAAGCCAGATGCACATGGTGGCACATGCATCTGGAGTTAGTTTGCAGTGGCTGGAGACCCTGGCACACCTGTTCTCTCTCTCTATCTCTCTTTCCCTCTCTCTGTCTCAAATAAAAAAAAAAGGATAAATAGCTAATTAAAAAATTATTTGGTTTTCAGAAGTAGGGTCTTGCTCTAGCCCATTACCCAGCACATTTTTACATAGGTACTGAGGGTCCACACTTGATATATTTCATGCTTACACCACAAGCACTTACTCACTGACCCATCTCCTCTGCTCCTGTGTGTAATTTCCTTTTTTTTTAATTTGTTTGTTTGCTTGCTTGCTTTTGAGGTGGGATCTCACTTTAGTCCAGGCTGACCTGGAATTCACTATGTAGTCAAGGGTGGCCTTGAACTCACAGTGATCCTCCTACCTCTATCTCCTGAGTGCTGGGATTAAAGGCATGCGCCACCACGTCCAGCTCCATTTTTATGTTTTGAGAAAGAGGGAAGGAGAGAGAATGGGCATGCCAGGGCCTTTCAGCCACTGTGAATGAATTCCAGACACATGTGCCTCCTTGTGCACATGTGTGACATTGCACCATGCATCACTGTGCATCTGGCTATGGGGAACCTGGAGATTCAAACATATGCTATTAGGCTTAGCAGCCAAGTGTCTTAACCACTAAGCCATTTCTCCAGCCCTGAAATTTTTTATGGGGGGAGAAAGAGAGAGGGAGAGAGAACTGGCACACTGAGGCTTTTGTTTGTTTTTCTGACATAGGGTCTCACTCTAGCCCAGGCCGACCTGGAATTCACTATGTAATTTCAGAGTGGCCTTGAACTCACAGCGATCCTCCTACCTCTGCCTCCTAAGCGCCACTATACCTGGCTATAAGCTAAAGTTTTAATTTAGTTTTTGTATTTTTTTTAATTGTTTTTTTATTTTAGAGAGAGAGAGAGAATTGGTACACCAGGGCCTCAGCCACTGCAATCACACCGCCTCACCTTTGTGCATCTGGCTTATGTGGGATCTGGAGAGTCAAACATGGGTCTTTAGGCTTCGCAGGCAAGTGCCTTAACTGATAAGCCATCTCTTCAGCACCCAAATTCTGTTAATTCCTTTTAAAATTTTTTTGTTTATTTTTATTTATTTGAGAGCAACAGACAGAGAGAGAAAGAGGGAGAGAGAGAGAATGGGCGTACCAGGACCTCCAGCCACTGAAAATGAACTCCAGACACTTGTGCCACCTTGTGCATTTAGCTTACTTGGGTTCTGGGGAATTGAACCTGGGTCTATTGGCTTTGCAGGCAAGTGCCTTAACTGCTAAGCCATCTCTCCAGCCCTCTTCCTTTTCTTTCTTTCTTCTTTTTTTTTGGGTTGATTTTGTTGAAGCAGAGTTTCACTCTAGTCCAGGCTGACCTGGAACTCACTCTGAAGTCTCAGGCTGGCCTCAAACTCACAGGGATCCTTCTACCTCAGCCTCCCAAGTGCCAGGATCAAAGGTGTGCACCACCACACTCTCCTCTTGATCATAAATTTAATCCTTAGCTTTGAAAAAAAAAAAAATCTCAGGTTGTAACCACTGTTACAACATACCACTGTATTAATTCTGTTAAATTTCACCCTGTGCAGTGCCATCCAGCCTACTGTTGATGTTGAATGATCAGATTTTTTTTAAATTTTTTATTTATTTATTTGAGAGCGACAGACACAGAGAGAAAGACAGATAGAGGTAGAGAGAGAGAATGGGCGCGCCAGGGCTTCCAGCCTCTGCAAACGAACTCCAGACGCGTGCACCCCCTTGTGCATCTGGCTAACGTGGGACCTGGGGAACTGAGCCTCGAACCGGGGTCCTTAGGCTTCACAGGCAAGCGCTTAACCGCTAAGCCATCTCTCCAGCCCTGTTGTTGTTTTTTAGGTAGGGTCTTGCTCTAGCCCAGCCTGACATTCATTCACTACGTAGTCTCAGGCTGACCTTGATCTCTCCCCTACATCTGCCTCCCGGGTGCTGGGACTAAAGGCATGCACCACCACAGCCAGCCGGGTATTTTCCATTGCTCTTGTCTGCTTTGTTTCATAGGGGCTGTACCAGCTCGGCATGGATGTCATAATGATGATTCGAGTGTGTAAAATGTTCCGCCAAGGCCTCAGAGGATTCCGAGAATATCAAATCATTGAGCCTGCTTACAGAAGGCACCCAATTTTCTCCTTTTGGGATGTAAGTAATCTCATAAGCAGGATTATTAGGATTTAAGGGGTGTAATGGATACAATCCATACTTAAAACC
The DNA here is from genome assembly GCF_020740685.1 of Jaculus jaculus. NCBI lineage: Eukaryota > Metazoa > Chordata > Mammalia > Rodentia > Dipodidae > Jaculus > Jaculus jaculus. The sequence goes on from NC_059109.1 coordinate 115,785,535, forward strand.
AGCTAAGAGAGAAGACCAAGAGCAAAGCAGGATGGGAGATCCTGCTGTCACCTTCATTATCCATAGACCTCTACCTTCATGTGCTGGATGTGCCCTCCAGGGTAGTGGCAGCATAGTAGGCCCTGCTGCCCTGGCTTAGGGAATGGAAGGGCAGAACAGAACGTGGGTCCAGAGGAGCGAAAAGGGATGATCCTGCCATATTTCTCCTTCCAAACTCACCAGAGTTTGTTCCTCAGCCACGCAGAAATAGGATAGTAGTGTTATACTCATCCATGTCCCTCAGTATGACTCAAAACATCAGGAATGAGGAAGAAACAGTGTGCTTTCCACCCCTGACCACAAGAGCCAGAAGGAATCTGGAAGTCACAGCAGAACCAGGGCTTTTCTGAGCGTTCCAAACCACACACCATCTCTACTTTCTGAACTATCTTTCTACGTAAATGAAGGGGACACTTTCAAGGCCTTTCTCATTGTGGTGATGTTGCTCTTGTAGATTTTCTAGAAGGTCCTAGCTTAAAATATTTTATCCTGCCAGGCGTGGTGGTGCATGCCATGAATCTCAGCACTTGGGAGGCACAGGTAGGAGAATCACCATGAGTTCAGGCCACTCTGAGACTATAGTGAATTTCAAGTCAGCCCGGGTTGGAGCAAGACCCTGCCTCAAGAAAACAAAAGCAATGGGCTGGAGAGATGACTCAGTGGTTAAAGACAGTTTCTTGGAATGTCTGATGGCCCAGGTTCAATTCCCCAGGACACATGTAAAGCCAGACACACAAAATGGCACAAGCATCTGGAGTTTGTTTGTAGTGACTGGAGGCCCTAGTATGCCCATAATCATGCTGTCTGTCTTTCTCTCTCTCTCTCTTTGAAATAAATGAATAAAATATTGTTTTATTAAAAAAAAAAAAGCCAGGTGTGTTGGTGCACACCTTTAGTTCCAGCACTTGGGAGGATGAGGTAGGTGGATCACTTTGAGTTCAAGGCCAGACTGAGAGCACATAGTGAGTTCTAGGTCAGTCTGGGCTAGAGTGAACCTACCTCAAAATCTCCTCACCAGCCCCCCTCAAAAAAGTATCCTTTTCGTAGCACAGGAGCCTTTGGGACTCATCAATAGTGGTACGTTGGTCACCATTACTGTTACTTTTCCCAGAGGTATCTTCATTAGTACTCATTATGATTCCCACAGTTTCAACATTTCCTCAGTCTAACATGAAGACAAGTCTACACATGTTCCTCTTGTTTCAAGAGTGACTGTGCCCCTTGTATCTAGCCATTCAGTCCAAGAAGTCCCCCACGATCATTACGGGAAGATGGAAGTTGAAGAGGAGGACAGTGGGGATAGGAAGGCCAATGGCTACTGTGGTCTCACTGCCGCACAGGCTGGACGTGAGTTCTGTGATGCTCCTGAGTGATGAGTTAACAGATGTGGGACACCATGTTCAGCCTTTCCACTGGTTTCTTTTTAGAAACTTTAAAACAATTTTTTTTAGATAGAGTGAGAGACAGAGAGAGGGAATTGACACACCAGAACCTCAGCCACTGCAATCGGACTCCAGACGCTTATGCCACCTAGTGGGCATGTGTGACCTTGACTTGCCTCACCTCTGTGTGTCTGACTTACATGGGATCTTGGAGTCAAACATGGGTCCTTAGGCTTTGCAGGCAAGTGCCTTAACCATTAAGCCATCTCTGCAGACCCCTGCTGGCTTCTAATTAGTGTGTGTGGCTAAGTTAAGATATACCAAGGAGGAGTGCCTATGGGCTTGCTTGAGGACACATTTCCTCCTAAAGAGATTCAGATCAGGTATTTTCTGACTATGGTGACCATTGTAAGACAGCTTCACATGTCTGGGAGGAACCACCAGATGAACACAGTTTATGGGAGTAATGTATTTATTTCAGGCTACAGATCCAAGGGAAATTCCATGCTGGCAGAAGAACCTGGCCCCCCTTTTGGAGAACCATGAGCAGAGAAATGAAACCACTACCAGCACCAACAAGCAAGCACCCAATCAACAGCCAAACAGCAGGGACCCAGGCAGAGCCCACTCTTCACACCTCAGGCTAGAATTTAGAGTCACAGGGACCCAGGCAGAGCCCACCCTGCACACCTCGGACTGGAATTCAATCACAGGGACCCAGGCAGAGCCCACCGTGCACACCTCAGGCTGGAATTCAAAGTCACAGGCCCCCTTCCCCTACCTGCTAGGGAAAGAAGTAGGAAACTCAATTTTAACAACACCTCAGTCTATTAGGGGACATAGATTCAAACCACCAGTGACAAAACAAGCCTTCAAGCTGTGCCAAAAGATGGAAAGAGATGGAAACGAACTGTGCTCTGAGGCGTTTGATTTGCTTTCAAGAAAGACAGTCCGAGTCTAAGGGTGGCATGCTAAGGTAAATCAATGAACATTGATACATGGACCTATTGGTAATCAAAAAACCCAGAGTTTACAATAGGAAGCTTAGAGATGCCTAGATTTACCTGGCTGTGGTGGTGTACGCCTTTAATCTCAGCACTTGGTAGGTTTAGGTAGGAGGATCTCCATGAGTGAGTCTAGCCTGGGGCTAGAATGAGATCTAGGTCAACCTTGGCTAGAGTGAGACCCTACCTCAAAAAAAGAAGAATGGGGGCTGGGAGATGGCCTAGCAGTTAAGCACTTGCCTGTGAAGCCTAAGCACCCTGGTTCCGGGCTCGATTCCCCAGGACCCACGGTAGCCAGATGCACAAGGGGACGCACCCATCTGTAGTTTGTTTGCAGTGGCTAGAGGCCCTGGCACACACATTCTCTCTCTCTCTTTCTCTCTCTATCTGCCCATTTCTCTGTCTGTCGCTCTCAAATAAATAAATAAAAATAAACAAGAAGAATGGAGCCAGGCATGATGTTGTACGTCTTTAATTCCAGCACTCTGAGGCAGAGGTAGGAGAACCTCCATAACTTCAAGGCCATATTGAGACTACATAGTGAATTCCAGGTCAGCCTGGACTAGAGTGACACCCTACCTCAATAGGAAAAAAAAAAAAAAAGGAAAGAAGGAAGGAAAGAAAGAAAGAAAGAAAGAGAGAGAGAAAGAAAGGCTGGGGTGGATGGCTTAGAGGTTAAGGCGCTTGCTTGCAAAGCCAAATGACCCAAGTTTGATTCCCAGGACCCACGTAAGCCAGATGCACAAGGTGGTTGCATGCGTCTGGAGTTTGTTTGCAGTGGCTGGAGGCCCTGGCATTCCCCATTCTCCACCCCCCCCAATAAATAAATAAAAATAAAATTTAGAAAAAAAGAAAAAGAACCATACTTGGTTCACTCTACAAACTTATCAAGCCTTAGGCTGGCGAGATTGCTTAGTGGTTAAGGTGTTTACCTGCAAAGCCAAGGTTTGATTCCCCAGGACCCACATAAGCATCTGGAGTTCATTTACAGCAGCTGAAGGCCCTGGCTCACCCATTCTCTATTTGCCTCTTTTCCTTTCTCTCAAATAAATAAACTTATCAGAGCCTGTCTTCATTGCTAGCCCTTCTCCTCCCCCCATACTCACCTGCTTCACTGCCTCCTTTTTCTCTGTTTTCCTCTTTGCAGTCATTCTTCCTCTGCACCCCTTCCCTCACCCTGCTCTGTTTCTTGGTCAGTAATGTAGATGCTAGACACAGGGAGCATGGTGTCGTTGGTTTTGAGCAGGGAACATATAAGGGCCAGTTGGTAGGAATTGTCTCCTGGCTTCCTGCCGGCCACAGTGGCCTGGGTAGACAGCAGAGCTGCAGATGCAGGATTCTAGGGACAGACTCACTGGTTCTCCCTCCCCTCTCTTCTCCATGCTTCATTTCTTTCAGAAAAGGAAGAATTGCCGGATCACATTTGACACCATGGACTTCGTTGCTGAGGGGGTATGTATAGCTGTAACTTTTTTTTTCTTTTTCTGAGACAAGGTCTCATGTAGTCCAGCCTGGTCGAGGAAGACCTTGAACTCCTAATCCATCTTCTTCCACCTTCCAAGTACTGGGATTAGAGGGATGTTCCACCATACCTGGCTAACTCTGACGTGTGTGTGTAGGGAGGGGGCCTGATATTCTATCTACACCAGGTTCACCAGGGCTAAGGAGAAGTACAAGAGCTGGTTTCAATCTCAGTTCTTCCACCAGCAGTGTGTCACTCTTTTTTTTTTTTCAAAATTTTTGTTATAATTATGTTTTTATTAACAACTTCCATGATTGTAAACAATATCTCATGGTAATTCCCTAACTCCCCCACTTTCCCCTTTGAAACTCCACCCTCTATCATATCTCCTCCCATCTCAATCAGATGTCATCATCTTTTCCTCCTATTATGATGGTCTTGTGTAGATAATGTCAGGCACTGTGAGGTCATGGATATACAGGCTATTTTGTGTCTGGAGGAGGACATTGTAAGGAGTCCTACCCTTCCTTTGGCTCTTACATTCTTTCCACCACCTCTTCTGCAATGGACCCTGAGCCTTGGGAGGTGTGTTAGAGATATTGCAATGCTGAGCACTCCTCTGTCACTTTTTCTCAGCACTGTGATGCCTTCTGAGTCATCCCAAGGTCATTGCCATTTGAAAAGAAGTTCTCTACCAAAAATGAGAGTAAAATTAATATATGGGTATAAACATTAAGAGAAGTGCTTACTGGGCAGTTTGATGAGCGTAGTATACATTTAGCAAGACAGCAGCAGACATTACACCCCTAGAGCTCATGACTCCCCCCTGTTGTAGGTTTTCAGTACCAGGGATGTATTCCCTCCCATGGAGCAGGCCTCCAGTCAAATTAGAGGGTAGTTGGTTTCCCCCATATAATAGACATGCCACTATTGCACCTGTTGGCTCATTTGCCCAGGTTGGTCAAATATAAGTCTTGCAGTATCCATTGTTGAGTATCTTCACTGGTGATTTCTCTCTCTCCCATTGAACTTCATGCAGCCTGGCTTTTTCCAGCTTTCTGTCAGCTGGTCTACATGGAGGAGGTTTTCAGCTCAGTTACAGCAGGATTTCTCAGTGGCCTTGCAGCCCAAGTATGTGAAGTCTTCAGCAATAGGGTCTTACCATCTATTCCTGGTGGGAAACCAAGGACCTTGGCAATGGCCTCTAATGTTTGGGGGGGCATCAGGGACCTCCCTGGCCAACAACTCACTGAAAGGTATTCCATCCCTGGCACTGAAAGTTTTCTAGTAACAATCTATGGCTTCTGAGTGTTCCATTGTCTAAAAAAGTAGGTTTCCATAAGATTTATTTGTATCCTCTTTGATTTTGATTAGCCCTCCCTCCACCTTTCCTTTACTCAATCTCTTCCCCTGACCTCACTTAGGCCTTTTCACTCCCATTAGTCTATTCTTCTACTTACATATATACAATACCATCCTATTAAATTCCTCTCCTTCCTTTCTATTCCCTTTATGTCTCCTTTCTAGCTTACTTGCCTATGCTACTGAGTTTTGTTCCTACTCACAAAGAAGTACAGTTATTTGTAGCTAGGATCCACATATGAGAAAAACATGTGATGCTTGGTTTTCTGGGCCTGGATTACCTCACTTAGTATAATCCTTTCCAGATCCATCCATTTTTCTGCAAATTTCATAACTTCATTTTTCTTTGCCACTGAGTAGAACTCCATTGTCTAAATGTGCCATATCTTTAGCAGCTGAGGGAATCTAGGCTGGTTCCATTTCATAGCTGTTGTGAATAGAGCTGCAATAAACATGGTTGAGCAAGTATCTCTAAGGTAGTGAGATGAGTCCTTAGGATATATGCCTAGGAATGGTATTCCTGGGTCATATGGTAGATCAGGAACCTCCACACTGATTTTGACAATGGCTAGACCAGATTGCATTCCCACCAATAGTGTAGAAGGGATCCTCTTTTCCCGCATCCTTGCCAGCTTTTATGGTCATTTGTTTTCATGATGGTGGCCAACCTGACAGGAATGAGATGGAATCTCAACGTAGTTTCAATCTGTATGTCCCTGATGACTAGGGATGTAGAACATTTTTTTAATTTTTTGAGTTCTTTGTATATCCTACATATTAGTCCTCTATCAAATATATAAATGGCAAAGATTTTCTCCCATTCTGTAGGTTGCCTTTCTGCTGTATTCACAGTGTCCTTTGCTGTACAAAGGCTTGTAATTTCATGAGGTCCCAGCAGTTAATCTGTGGTTTTATTACCTGAGCAATTGAGGTTATATTCAGAAAGTCTTTGTCAAGACCAATATGTTGAGGGGTTTCCCTTACTTTTTCCTCTAGAAGTTTCAGAGTTTCAGGTCTGATGTTAAGGTCTTTGATCCATTTAGACTTAATTCTTGGCCATGGAGAGAGAGAAGGATCTATTTTCATTCTTCTATAGATACATATCCAGTTTTCCCAGCAACATTTGCTGAAGAAGCTGTCTTTTCTCCAATGAGTATTTCTGGCATTTTTGTAGAATATCAGGGGGCTATAGTTACCTGGGCTTATATCTGGGTCCTTTATTCTGTTCCATTGATCTACATGTCTGGGTTTGTGTCATTTCCATGCTGTTTTTGTTACTATGGCTCTGTAGTATAGGTTACAATCAGGTATGGTGATAACACCAGCCTTATTTTTGTTGCTCAAAATTGTTTTAGATATTTGAGATTTTGGGGGGCTTCCAAATGAATTTTTGGATTTTTTTTCTATTTCTGTGAAGAATGTAATTGGAATTTTGATGGGAATTTCATTAAATGTGTAGATTGCTTTTGGTAAGGTTGCCATTTTCACAATATTGATTCTTCCAATCCAGGAACAAGGGATGTTTCTCCACTTTCTAGTGTCTTCTGCAATTTCTCGCTTGAGTGTTTTAAAGTTCTCATTGTAGAGATTCTTTATTTCCTTCGTTAGGTTTATTCCAAGGTACTTTTTTTTTTATACAATTGTGAGTGGAAATGATTCTGTGATTTCATCTTCTGTGTGTTTGTTGTTAACATACAGAAGGCTACTGATTTCTTTGTGCTTATTTTGTATCCTGCTACATGGCTATAGGTGTTTATCAGCTCTAACAGTTTGCTGGTAGAGTCTCTAGGGTCCTTTATGTACAGAATCATGTCATCTGCAAACAGTGATAACTTGATCTCTTCCTTTTGAATTTGTATCCCTTTTATGTGTGTCTCTTGCCTTATTGCTATGGCTAAGACTTCCAGCACTATATTAAATAAAAGTGGGGACAGTGGACACCCTTGTCTTCTTCCTGATTTTAGTGGAAAAGCTTCAAGTTTTTCTCCATTTAGTAATATATTGGCTGTAGGTTGTCATAAATAGCCTTTATTATGTTGAAATATATTCCCAGTCTTTGTAGGACTTTTATCATTAAAGGATGTTGGATTTTGTCAAATGCTTTTTCTGCATCTAAAGAGATGATCATGTGGTTTTTGTCCTTCAGTCCATTTATATAATGTTTTACATTTATCAATTTACATATGTTGAACCATCCTTGCATCTCTGGGATAAAGCCTACTTGGTCAGGGTGAATGATCTTTCTGATATATTTTTGAATTCTGTTGGCCAATATTTTGTTAAGAATTTTTCCATCTATGGTCATAAGGGAGATTGGTCTGTAATTTTCTTTTTTTGTTCTATCTTTGCCTGGTTTTGATATCAGGGTGATGCTGGCTTCATAGAAGGAGTTTGGTAGGATTCCTTCTTTTTGTATTTTATGGAAAAATTTAAGAAGCATTGGTGTTAGTTCTTCCATGAAGGTCTGGTAAAGTTCACCAATGAATCCCTGTGGGCCTGGACTGTTTTTAGTTGGGAGATTTTTGATAACTGCTTGGCTCTCCATACTTTTTATAGGTCTATTTAAGTGGTTAATCTCATCTTGACTTAATTTAGCTAGGTCATATTAATCAAGGAAATCATCCATTTCTTTCAGATTTTCAAACTTAGTGGAGTATATGTTCTTATAATGTGTCCCTGTGATTTTTTTAATTTCTCTGGTATCTGTTGTGATGGTGCCTTTTTCATCTCTAATTTTATTAATTTGTGTCTCTTCTCTCTTTCTTCTGGTCAGATTTGCTAAGGGCTTATCAATCTTGTTTATCCTTTTAAAGACCCAACTCTTTGTTTCATTGATTCTTCAAATTGGTTGGGGTTTTTTGGTATCTATTTCATTAATTTCTACCCTAATCTTTATTATTTCTTCCCATGTACTGATTTTTGGTTTGCCTTCTTCTTTTTCCAAGGCTTTAAGGTGAAGCATTAAGTTGTTTACTTGTAACCTTTCTAATCTCTTAATATAGGCACTTAAAGTTATAAATTTCCCTCTTAGGACTGCCTTCATTGTGTCCCAAAGGTTTTTGGTATGTTGTGTTCTCATTTGTCTCTAAGAATTTATATATACTTTATCTCCCTATGAGGCCTGTGTGTTATTGTATACAGATGACTCTGGGACACCTGAATCTCAAGTGGAGCAGGGGATAGGCACAGTTGATCTTGGTACCAGTTACAAAGTTCTATTGTCCCTCACTCTGGAAGAAAAAAAAAAAATGGCTACTCCAAACCAGAGTCAAGACAGGTCTGCATTGATGATAACTTCACTGATGCCTGTAAATAGTAGGTTCCTTTAAATTTAGACTTCACTTTAAAATTTTATTTAACATCCAGGATTTGGTAAGTAGACGTGAATAAAATAACAATGATACTTGAAATTCGGAGACCAAGTCACATAAGCCCAAAGACTCATAAAGTCTTCTTTCAACAGGATGGGAAAGCCAATCACAGGGCTTCCAACACTCAGGTCAGGGACAGATGTGCCCAGCACCACTCAGAGAGTACAGGGCAAAAAATGAATTCACACACAGGCCAAAAGTCTTCCTACCCCGTGGCTTCTTTCTCCTCTGGCTGGACTTCCCCTTTTCTATTTTGCTTTCTGCTATTTTCCTCTTTAAAGGTCTATGCCCATAGATTCTGTGCCACAGGTTTTGCTCAATTATTCAGTAAAAACTTTTGGAACTCCATGTGTTTTGTATGGAAAATTTCCTCTGCATTAAAAGGTATAAACAGGGCTGGAGAGATGGTTTAGCACTAAATTTAAAGGAACCTGCTATTTACAGGCATCAGTGAAGTTATCATCAATGCAGACCTGTCTTGACTCTGGTTTAGAGTAGCCATTTTTTTTTTCTCTCAGAGTGAGGGACAATAGAACTTTGTAACTGGTACCAAGATCAACTGTGCCTACCCCTGCCCCACCTCTTACTCCTTAGCAATATGCTTCTCCAGGATACATTCCAGGTCTTCATGACCCCTGAAGCATAATCAAGTGAGTCATACAAATTCTGTTTCGTCAGTTTTTCAGACCAGCTAATGCCTGACATTGGGCATGGAAGATTATTCAAGGTTTATCTTGATTCTGATAGGAGAAATTAGGGGTCTGGCTGAGAGCCACAGACTTCTCAAGGTGAGGGCAATTCTGTGCACAGTAATTAAGGAAGCAATGAGGGCATCAGAGTGAAAAATCCATTGTGACAGGCAAGGCCTAAAGATCCAGTAAGTCATGTCTGGTGCCAACACAGAACATCAAGGTTCCCCCAGGTGCAGTGTGCATGTGCTGAGGGGACTCTTGAGGGCCCCTGGAGCAAGAGAAGCCTCATGTTGCCAGGTGGCTGTGAAAGAGCTATGGGCCTTGGCATGGGGTAGATTTACTTATAATCTGTTCGACTTTCTTCATCTGCCAAAAGGGGATGATTGGTGAGCCGAGTAAAGATGTAGTGACATGGGGACTCTTATCCTGAGGCTGAAGACATAGCTCAGTAAGTGAAGTGCAGCCTTGTAAGCATGAGAACTTGCATTTGAGCACCGTGTTAAAAAATGCCAGCTTTGGGCTGGAGGGATGGCTTAGCACTTAAGGCACTTGTCTGCAAAGCCTAAGGACCCAAGTTCCATTACCCAGGTCCCACATAAGCCAGATGCACAAGGTGGCACATGCATCTGGAGTTCATTTGCAGTGGCTAGAGTCCCTGGCATGTTCATTCTCTCCCTTTCTCTCCTGCTGTCTCTAACAAATAAATAAAAAATTTATAAATCTTTTCAAAAAATGCCAGGTTTGGTGGTACACTTGTAATCCCAACCAGTGCTGAATAGATGGAGGCTCACTGACCAGCTAGTCTAGCATAATTAGGTAAGTTCCAGGCCGGTGAGAGACCCCATCTCAAAAAGGATGGACAACTTCCCAAGAAATGACACCTGAAGTCCCGTAGGCCTCCATATGCACACGCATGCACCTGCACACACGTGAGCACGCGCACACACACACACACAAGGTGCTTACACTGTTGGTTGCCCCACAGCCCTTAGTGCATGCTATCCACTATTGTATGGGAAACATGACAGCATGCAAACGAGAATGTGGGGAGTTATCAGCTGGGGTTCTGCGAGTCACGCTGGCCGTCTCTCCCCAGGGTCACTTCCCTCCGAGGGCTATTCAGACCACGCGGAAGAAACCTTCCTGGAGGACAGAGGAGGAGATCCAAGCGCTCTGCAACGTCCTGCAGGTTCTGGACAGCTACCGGAACTACACAGAGTCCCTGCAGCTACTCCTGGCCAAGGTTATGCGCTTCGAACGGTCAGTGAGGGGCACAGCTCTTGGCCTCTGTTGACCGGGGTAGGAGCTGGGCAGAAGTAATCCAGCTGGAAAGGCATGGCAGATCCGGGGCCCCTCGGCCCTCCCAAGAGATCAGCCATGTAGTCTCTGTCCGTTCACCTGAGTGCTCACTTACTCAGAATCATTCTAGAATTACAGCCACTGGATAGGGAAAACATACGGTCTAATTTACTCACATTTCAGCTGGGGAAAACTGGGATCAAAGAGAGGAAAGACTTCATACTTAATCACCTAGTGACTCATTCCACCTTCTGCTGCTAATAATACAAATTGGGCAAGTTATGCAGGCAAGAGTGGGCTGGGGAGAGGGCTCAGCAACTAAAGGCACATGCAATGCAAAGCCCGTTGGCCAGAACCCATGTAAAACCAGATGAACAAAGTGGCGCATGCATCTGGAGTTTGTTTGCATTGGCAAGAGGGCCTGGCACACCCATCTACTCTCTCTCTCTCTCTCTCTCTCTCTCTCTCTCTCTCTCTCTCTCCTCACAAATAAGTAAAAAACTTTTGAGCCGGGCATGGTGGCCCATGCTTTTAATCCTAGCACTGGAGAGGCAGAGGTAAGAGAATTGCTGTGAGTACGAAGCCAGCCTGAGACTACATAGTGAATTCCAGGTCAGGCTGGGCTAGAGTGAAATCCTACCTCGAAAAAAAAAATGTTTTGTTTTTGGGGGGACGGGGAGAGTCTCACTCTAGCTCAGGCTGTCCTGGAATTCACTCTGTAGTCCCAAGATGGCCCTGAACTCACAGAGATCCTCCTACCTCAGTCTCCTGAGTACTATGATTAAAGACGTGCACCACCATGCCCAGCTTGATAAAAATATTTTTTTAATAAAATAAAACAATAAAGGCAGGAGGCTTATTTCAGTTCATGGTCTGGTCCAAGGTCAAGGAGCTCCATCTGCTGATGACCATGTTGCTGCTCCAGCATTATACAGTGAAAGGGCATATTTGTATCCTTTTGGCTCTTTTTATAATGCCATCAGTATTTAATCATGAAGCTCTACCCTGCTGACCTTGTCTAATATATTTTTTTCTTTATGCTATTCAAAATCCTGTGCCTGTTAAAAGTGTGCCATAAGCCACCCTCTGTCTCTCAAATAAATAAATAAAATATTTTTTAAAATGGGGCTGAAGAGATGGCTTACTGGCTTAATGCCTGCAAAGCCAAAGGACCCAGGTTCAGTTCCCCAGGACCCACATAAGGCAGATGCACAAGGTGGCACATGCATCTGGAGTTCATTTGCAGTGGCTGGAGGCCCTGGCATGCCCATTCTCTGTCTCTCAAATAAATAAATTTTAAAAATAATAAAATATTTAAAAAATGTGTCATAAGCTAGATGTGATGGCTCATATGTTTAATCCCAGCACTAAGGAGGCTGATATAGAATGATCACTATGAGTTCAAGGCCAACCTGGGCTACAGAGTCAGTTCTAGATCAGTCTGGGCTAGAGTGAGACCCTGCCTTATAAAACCAAAAAAAATAAAAAATAAAAAATGATGTGTTCTACCACCGAACTACTCCATCAGCCTGCCTTATCTAATCTTAATTACCTCCCAAAGATCTCTCTTCTAAACATTAAGTTTCTATCCTCTTGACACCTTACTGTGGGAGTCAAACTCCACCAGCCTGAGTCTCAGTGGGGACAAATCACATTTAAATCATAGCACCCATATAACATCAACCTTTGGAGCCTGAGTGAATCACGGGTGATTATAGTATATCCAAGTAGGTACTGTAACAGTATCTATGAACTTGGACGAGAAAGAAATAAGTATCTGTTTTCATTGACCTGTTATTGTAGTTACTTATGTGTTTCTGGAACAAAATACCCTACCAAAAAGCAGCTAATGGGGTTGGAGATATGGCTTAGTAGTTAAGGTGCTTTCCAGCAAAGCCAAAGGACCCAGGTTCAATTCCCCTGGACCCACATAAAGCCTGATGCACAAGGTGATGCATACATCTGTAGTTCGTCTGCAGTGCATGCTCTCTCTCTCTCTCTCCCCTCTGTCTGTCTCTCAGATAAATAAATTAATTAAATATTTTTTTAAGCAGATTATGGGAGGAAAGGGTTTATTTTGGCTTACAGTCTCGAAGGTAAAGTCCCTCATGACAGGAGAAGAATGATAGAGCAAAGGCTGGACATCTTTCCACAGATGGTGGGAAGCAGCAAGAGTGAGCTGAGCTGCTACTGGCAAGAGGCATGAGGCTGTAACACCTCCAAGCCTGCCCCAGAAACACACCTACTCCGGCAAAGCTCTGCCTCCCAAATTGCCACCAGCTGGGGGCCAAGTATTCAAAACAATTGGGGACAGAAGGGATAGCTCATGCAGACCACCACAGCTGTACATGAAATGTATTTCCCTCCATCATAAATGTAGGCAACAAGTCACTGTAGTTATAGTGATGTTGTTTTATTTTATGGTTAGGTCTCACTATGATAAATTTGCTGTCACTGGGCTGGAGAGATGGCTTAGCAGTTACGGCTCATGCCTGCAAAGCCCAAGGACCCAGGTTCAACTCTCCAGGTCCCATGTAAGCCAGATGCACATGGTGGCACATGCATCCAGAGTTTGTCTGCAGTGGCTAGAAGCCTGGCACTCCATTCTCACTCCCTCTCTCCCCTCTCTCTCCCTCTCTATCTCACTGTAATAAATAAATAATTTTTTAAAATTTACTATCACTATATTTCCTGTAGCTCATACTAGCTTTGAACTCAAGTTCCTCCTGACTCAGGCTCCTAGCATCTGGTGTCTGTCCTTATCCTGTCTCCCTATCTTTTTTTTTTTTTTTTTGGTGCATGATGTGTATGTTCATGTGTGTGCACGGCAGTTGTGTGTGAAGGTCAGAGAACAGCTCTTGGGAGCCGGTTATCACTGTGGTATCTCACTTGAATCTCACTCTGCTGTTCTTTGCTGCTTTCAGCAGGTGTTCTGGGAAGTTCTCCGACTTTGCCTCCATCGTGCCAGTGTGCTGGAATTATAGAAGCCCCACCATGGCTCCCAGCTTTGACATGGGGTCTAGGAAAGGGCTGAACTCAAGGCTTGAGCAGTGGGTGCTCTATCCACTGAGCCATCCCCTCAGCCTTGTTTATTTATTTGTGTTCTTTCTGAACCAGATTGGCTTTATTTATTTATTTTTTTTTTACTTTTGGATTTTTTGAGATAGGGTCTCACTCTAGTCCAGGCTGACCCGGAATTTAGTCTGTAGTCCCAGGCTGGCCTCAACTCATGGCAACCCCTCTACTTCTGCCCTCCCAAGTGCTGGGATTAAAGGCATATGCCACCATGTCTAGCCAGATTGGCTTTGGTTTAGGTGTAAGAACCTTAATCATGACTGGAGGGGAAGGCTTAAGCAGTTAAGGCACTTGCCCCACAAAGCCCTGAGGACCTAATGTTCATTTCTCCAGTACCCATGTGGAGTGGATGTATGGGGTAGCACATGTGTCTGGAGTTTGTTCTGCAGTGGTTAGAGACCCTGGAACACCCATTGTCTCTCTCTCTATCTATCTGCCTCTTTCTCCTCTCAATTAAATAAAATATATTTTTAATTGGTTACTCTAGTATTTTGGAATGAAGAGATGGCCTTAGTAGTTAAAGACTTGATGGAAGGGCTGGAGAGATGGGCTTAGCGGTTTAAACGCTTGCCTGTGAAGCCTAAGGACCCGGTTTGAGGCTCGGTTCCCCAGGTCCCACGTTAGCCAGATGCACAAGGGGGCGCACGCGTCTGGAGTTTATTTGCAGAGGCTGGAAGCCCTGGCGTGCCCATTCTCTCTCTCTGCCTCTATCTGTCCTTCTCTCTGTGTCTGTCACTCTCAAATAAATAAATAAAATTTAATAAACAAAAGAACTTGCTGGAAAAGCCAAAAGACCCAGGTCCAATTCCCCAGGACCCACATAAATCCTGATGCACAAGGTGGTAAATGTGTCTGTAGTTTTGTTTGCAGTGCGCTGGAGGCCCTTGTGCACCCACTTTCTCTCTCTCCCTCTCTCTCTCTGTCTCTCTCCTCTCTCTTCTTGAGGTAGGGTCTCTCTCTAGCCTGGAATTTCAGTCTGCAGGCTCAGGGTGGCCATGAAATCATGGCGATCCTCCCACCTCACCCTCCCAACGTGCTGGGATTAAAGGTGTGCGCCAACCCGACCTCTCTCTCTCTCTCTCTCTCTCTCTCTCTCTCTCTCTCCCTTAAGTAAGTAAGCTAAATAAATAAATAAATAAAAACAAATAAATAAATAAATTTTTTTTTAAAAAAAGGAATTGGTTACTATAATATTTGGGGCTGGAGAGATTGCTCAACAGTTAAGGTGCTTGCCTACAAAGCCTAACGACCTTAACCACTGACCAATCTCTCCAGGCCCAATGCCACCATTTATATGTCTCTTTCATATATCTGTTGTTGCCATGTGTAGGTGCATGTATGAGCGTGTGCATGTATGAGCAGGTGTATGTGTATGGTGTGTGCATGGCTTGCATCCATGTGTGTATGTGCATGTGAATATTGGAGACTAGATGTCTAGTACTGGGAGTCTCCCTCAATCACAGGGTCTGTCCGTGCGCTGAGCGTCCCTGATTCAGCTAGGACACTTGTATCTGTCTCTCTCGGAGCTGGATTAGGGCATGTTGTACCCTATTCCTAGCATTTTGGCAAAGACTTTACCAGTGAGCTATCTGCCCAGCCCTTATCTGTCTCTTTCTAGGCATGTTCATCCATATTTCCCAGCTGGCTGCATGTGGTGGACATGCCTGTAATCTCAGCATTTGGGAGGTGGGAGCAGGAAGATTAGGAGTTTAAGGTCATCCTTGGCTACATAGTAAGTTCAAGTCCAAACTTACACTACATGAGACCCTATCTGAACCCCCCTCAACCCCTACACACATACACAGATACCACTGCCATGAAAAGACAAAGAGAACAAAAGTGAGGCTCAAAGACAGGCTATGACCTGTTGTGTTCATCCAAGTGTGGGCAGAACCAGGATTGGGATCCTTGTCTGACTCTCATAATTATTTAGCTGTTCTACAAACACAGGCATTGTTTTCATCTTCTATTCAGTCACTCACCTAGCTCTGTCAGCTGGGCATTTACTGGGTCCTGAGTACATTCAGCAGTGAGCCAGACTTGACAAAGTCCATGCTTGCAGGGAGCCTCAGTTGAACTCGGGCAAATAGTTGGATAGGTGATGGACGGTTCAGCTTGATGGACTCTCTGAACTCCTCCAAAGTCTCTCCTGGTTCAAGCCTGTGCTTTCATACCCCAGGCAAAGGAGTTCAGAGCTCTTCCTGGTATGCCCCGCCTCCTCGTTGCCACCAGATCACATGGCCATGGGTCTTTCCCCAGGTTTGGTCGCAGGCGTGTGATCGTCAAGAAAGGGCAGCAGAGGGGCAACAGCTTCTATTTCATCTATCTGGGCACAGTCGCGGTGACCGAGGATGATGATGGCAGCAGCGCCTTTCTGGACCCTCACCCGACATTGCTGCACAAGGGTGGCTGTTTTGGGGTAAGCCAAGGGGAAGGGCCTCATTTCCAGTGCTTGGGGTCGGGGTTGAGGTGTGAACAGCACTCTTGCTCCAGCATCTTAGCCAGGCTCTAACCTGCTTTTTCAAACTCTGTGCAAGCCATTGACTAGTGTGGGCCCCTTATTTGTCAAATGCTGAATGAATTGGACCAGGTAATGTCCAGAGCCGATCTCTCCGCTGATGCTAAAGGAGTACATTCCTGTTTAGCCCCTCATACATGCAGTGTCTACACGTGGACCTTCCAGTTTCCTCTATTGCTTCTTTTTTTTTCTATTTTATTTTATTTTTGTTTATTTATTTTAAGAGCGAGAAAGACAGACAGATGTTGTGTGTGAGAGAGAGAGAAAATGGGTACACCAGGGCCTCTCATCCACTGCAAATGAACTCCAGATGTGAGCTCCAGATGCATGTGCCCCTTTCTGCATATGGATTAATGTGGGTCATGGGAATCAAAACCGTGGTCTTTGGCTTTGCAGGCAAATGCCTTAACCGCTCAGCCATTTTTCAGCCCTCTGCTTTTTTTCTACAAGCAGCAGATAAAGGGTGTGTGTAGTGGGGGAATGAGCAGGGTATGGAGTGGGGACAAGGGAACTGAAGAGGAGATTTTGGAAGGAGACTGAAAAGGGAAAATTGTGCAGGGACCATAAGCAGG